>NW_026724011.1:0-129160 GCF_029784015.1 Lycium ferocissimum
AGTAAGGAAATAATTTTTGAACAATTTTTCTCAATCTTTTGCCCTCACCATATATGGCTGAATAGGCCTTCTATTTTTTTCTCCTCTCTTTCTTTCTTTCTTTCTTTCCAACTTCTCTAGAGCTTTCATGAGAATTATGACTAATAAGTCATATATATATATTCCCTACTCCTACATATTTATACTTTGGTCCCTCAATTATGACCTAATGTTCCCTCCTTTCCTTCTCTAGAAAATTCTTCCATTTTCTTTTATTTTCCTAAGTCCAAATGAAGAAGACTAATGTCTTGCCATGCAAGATTTGATCCATATATTTTTTTGTAATTTACACTTGGCCCCCTTTCTTTCTTTTCTAGAATTTTCTTCCTTTTTCTTGAAAGTCAACAAAGAAGACCAAGTTTCTTCTTATGTAAGCTTTGGCCTTTCAAAAATTTTCTTGAACTTTGTGAAATGACCGTTTTGCCCCGGACTTCTACGATATTACCATGGACCATTTTGCGAATTTTTCTCTTTTGCCCTTGGTCTTTTTCAATATTTCCATGCTAGCCATATCCATAAATAATAGTCATAACCTACTTATGCATCAAAATGATTTTGGAACATAGTCCTGTCCTTAACTTCTCACCATTATCTCACAAAGATCCGAACGTGCAAAGTACGGGCTATAACAACAAATTTATGAAATCCTCTAAACGTGATAATCTGATCAAAACATGTCTATTTCGAAATAAACCAATCTCATATTGACCTTTAATCCCACATTGCATTGGAATTATGGTTCTTAGTTCCTCCATTGCAGGCCATCTATACGAAAACTTACCAATGACTCCATATTTTTGCATGATTTCCATATGTTCCACCTCCTTCTGCTTCCAACGCAATACTGGCACTCCATTGCAATATGTGACAGCTTTCAAAGTTAAGTTGGACGTAGGGTTAGGGTTTTGCATAGGAATTATAGTCATAGGTTTAAAGACATCATTGTACTTTGGTTTTGGTTGTTCAAAAATAGTGTTAGCAATCTCTATTTATGACTCTCATTTGCTAGGGTCCTGGCCAGTCGCCTGGGACGACTGACCAATGGTCGGAATGGCCATCTCTCCGATGGCGGCTAAGGTTAGAAAATTAGGGTTTGCATGAAAGTTAGGAGAGAGAAGAGAGTGTAGTGGTTTTTGGGGTTCTTCCAAGAAAGTGGTTATTATCTTAAGGAAGATTGTTTCACTAAAACCAGCTTTAATCCATTTGTTTTAAAGGAAATCATTTTAAAGTTCATTTAACACTAGTATTAGCCAACAATCTCATGTTTTGGAACCTATCAATCCAACCTGGAGATACAACACAGAAAGACCTATACTTCCTTCAAGTTTTAGGCTTAGACAGTTTTGAAACCAACAGAAATCACACAAGGAACCCAATTTCATCATAGTAAAGCCATAAAAAAAACTGTGGCTAGTTCTAAAGCACATGTTGGATTCTGAATCATACAACTCAACAAACAACTACATTTCAAACTCAAACCTCATAACAGGATTTTTAGACTGCCTAATAATCCATAAATAAATAAAGTAAGACCAGAAATTTCCAAACTTCTATAGAAAAGGACCAAGTTTAAACAACACCAATATGATATACAAGATCTGAAAATATATTACTAATGTAACAATAATCTGCAGACTAAAATGAACCTCAAACCCATTTCCATCTAATCTTAGGATCAAGCAACAACATTATGAGTCAAGTATCCATCTAGACCTCAATATAACAAATTCACAATGTCCAGAGCCTATTTCAACAGTTTCAAATTAGTTTCCCAAAATCAAACAATCTCTAGAAGATCACTTAAAGCTAATCAGATAAGCAGTATAGGGAAATAGATGTCCGTACTCTTTTAAGAGTGAAAATCAAGATCCAGGTTCATTTTAGGACCTGTTCTTATCATATGGTCTTCATTTTAGGACCTGTTCTTATCATATGGTCATTTTAAAGACATTTTAAAGCATCATCTAGGCTAAGCCTGGTTTCCTGATAATTAACAAAGAGAAAAGGTCCATTTATACCCTTTGGAACAGCTTTAGTAAAGAACCTAAGCCATAAACATCTTATATTCATTTTTATTTAAGACAAATGCATGCATAAGATTAACAACTTAAAATAACCTTATCACAGTTAGTAAGAGGCTAAAGTGAACACAGAATCTACATGAACTAAACAAAACACATAGGAAAGTATAAAATAAAGCTTCAGAAACTCTGAAATGATCAATGAAGCAACAACTATGGTCTAAGACTAACCTTTCTATCTCATTTTAAACCTATTTGAACCTTATATTGCTAATATTATAGAACCATAATCATGATAAGCATCAATGAAACAGCAAACCAGAAAAGAAAAAAAAACCTTTATATCCACACCAAATACAGTTAAGCAAGCATTCATACTAAGTTCTACCAGAAACAGTGGCTTGGAAACATCATTAAACAACTATAACCAAGTTAATGCATAAAACAAACTAGAAATGAGAATGAAGTGAACTGAAATAAGAATTTACCTTTTTGTAGGGCAACCAAAAGATCAAAGAGGAGGGGTTAGATCAACACACTTCAACACCAACACTTATCCTTTGAAAAACAGCCCTTTGTTTTTGATTTTTTGCTATATAATATGGTATATATGAAGATAATATGTGTATAGTATTTTATATTGGTAATCTCAGTGTATATATGTAGTATATTTTGATATCTATAATAGGATTATAGTAACGAAAATCCAGAACTTCCTTTTAGTTCTTTTCTCCCCCAAAAATTTTCAGAAAAAAGAGAGATCCCTTTTGTGTCACCAAACCCCTCCATTTATAGCACAAAATGGGGGTGAGGATAAAAAATAGAGGGTTCTAGGTTTTTTTGAATTCCCCCCAACTTCAAAACACTATCCTAAAACCAATCCAAATTCAATAAAAAAAAAAAAACGAATTTCCCACAATTTTTTACTAATTCGTACTGCATCCAATTAGAAATCAACACTAAATCACATAATACAACAAACTGTACCCTAAAATTCAAATAAAAATCTAATAAATCAGCCAAATAATGGAATAGTACACTTAGTCATCAAATAAGACAAAATGCAATGTATTTTATCGGTGCAATCGTACCCAAATAGATAAGAATCCCCAAAACCTAGTACTCGAATCTTGGAAGGGATCTATAGGAAATTACCCTAGGTCCTTCACATTTTGTGTGTAGTGCACAAGTTGGCTAGAGGCTCACGGCCTCGCCCATGGCTACTATGCATGTGAAAGGACCCGAGAAACATCCCAAGCCCTATTCGAGTCCCTTCAGTGCAATTATGTACGAAAAATAACCTGGGAATGATGAGAAAATAGGACAAAGGGCAAAAGCCCTCAATTGTCGGATAGAAATTAGCCCAGAACCACCGTGGATTGGCCTCGACGAAGGAAACCCTAAACCATGATAAAAATCGCCTGAAGAGGAGAGGGTGGTCGGGCAAAGGGAAATAAAAGAGTTGGGGGTGGAAGTTTATTTTTTAATAAACTTCTACCCCTTTATTTTTTATAAACTACCCCCCCCCCCCTAGGTTTTAAAAGGTTTAAATTAACCCTCCTTCCAATTTAAATCAAATAATGACTAAGTAATATAAATACATATATAACTAAATAAAATAGTTATTTAGGATAATTAAAATTTAAAACTCATAAATATAGAATATTAGCTTCAAAACGAGCTTAATATTGATATAGCTCAGAGGATATTTAAGAATGTGAAAAATGCAGTCAAAATGAGCCGTAACTCATACGTCGTCTTTAATTATTAATTTTTCCAAGTTAAACGGAGCGGGATACGTACTTTCCTTTCAAATCATGTTTGCGAAAGTAAATAACTCGTATTTTCTTGCAATAATCAATTTTTACAGAATAATAATGAATTGTCAATTTTTGCAATTTTCGCAGGATTCTAGAATTTTATTTTTTTGAGGGTGCATCCTTGCTCCGCCTTTGACTCGGGAATTTTAAAAAATTAAAATACATGTCTTATGAGGTGAAAATTCGGCGTCAACAGTACCCATGTTGGTACTTGTGACCCATATATTATTGGCGTACCCATGTTGCTGCTTGTGACTTTGATATGTTATTGGTGTACCCATGTTGGCACTTGTGACAATGATTATATTGTTGGCGTACCCATGTTGGTACTTGTGACCCATATATTATTGACATACCTATGTTGGTGCTTGTGACTTTGATCACTTATTGGCGTACCCATGCTAGTACTTGTGACATTGATTATATTGTTGGCTTACCCATGTTGGTACTTGTGATATTGATCATATTATTGATGTTGACACATGCATTGCACGCATTCACATCCATTCATGATACACTATTGAAGCCTTGATGATACATGATGAAACACTGTGATGAGTTGGGCTCGATTTTTACTTGAGTGATGTGAGAGTCTGATATCCGATATTCGTTCTGGAATCGTGGATTTAGTGAATTGATACTTGATGAAAACTCTTTTTACTTGAATGACGTGAGAGTCCGATATACGATGTTGATTCTAGAATCGTGGATTGAGTGAATGGACTCCGTGGGTCTCCCAGGGTGGTGCCGGTGAGAACCCCCTGTGGGCAAAGATCCGGGATCGGTGGCACTTAGACTTCACGAGTCACCTTGGGTTGTGCTACCGAGATGTCGATATTTCAGTCCGAAGTACATGTGTACACAGAATTTGCATGGCATTGCATTTCATCCTGGCTTACTTTGAGATATTTTGGTGTCGCACTTGTGATGTTGGATTCGGAATTGATATATTGAGACTTGGCACATTTGGGATTAGATGCTCTACTTAGGCGATGGTGCATACGTGGCTTCGATTATGTTTGATTTATACTTATTGGTTTATCTATCTATCTGGCTTTATTATCTGAATTGTGTTAGCTATGCATAGTCGGCCGATGATACCTACCAAAATTGTGGTTTTGTACTGACCTGCACTTGCTGCATTCCTTTATGAATGCAAAGTATCAGGTTGGATCACCTCCGTTTCACGTGGCTGATAGTCGCTTCAGCATTATCTTCGATTTTCCAGGGTAAGCACGATGACGGTCGATGCCTGGATGTTCTTCCCTTTACTTACTTGTCTTACTCTTATTTCGAGACAATTGTATTATGAGAATTTATCATCCTTCAGACTTGTTAGTGCTCTTGTATGAACTAGACCAGATCTACGGGGTTGTATTTAGTATTTACGCACTTTATCTTATATAGATGATTTGAGACTTATTCCATATTTATTCCTTCCCCCTTTACTTAATTTGGTTATATCGGGATAAGGGTTGGCCTATCGCGGTGGGAACGATAGCTGCCTGCACGTCCTAGAAAAATGGGTCGTGATAAGTTGGTATCAGAGCCCTAAGTTACCCGATCTATAATACAAGAGCGTGTTCAGTAGAGTCTTGTGGATCAGTACGATGAGTTCTGTACTTATCTGCGAGAGGCTATATGACATTTAGGAAACTTCGAATCCTTTCATTCTCTCGTGCGACTTTATTCAAATTGGTATCTAGTCGATTCCAATTGGTATCTGAACTCTCTTATCTCAACCACCCACGGAGGGTGGACACTCGTTCTTAAATTCTTATGCGAATGGTTGATCTGTGATGTGTGGTGGCTTGGAGCGAGATATGTTATTCTTATTCGGGAAGGTGATCAAGTTCAAGCTCTAGTTATGGCCTGAGGTTTCTATTGTGTGGAGTCGCGATTAGACTCTGTTGCTGTGTGGAGTCACGATTAGACTCGTTTATGGTGAAAGTTCGTGAGAAATGAGAAGATAGTTTGGAGGGTTACAGGGCCTCCATGTTTCAGCGTTAGGTTGCTAGAAAGTGACAAAGTGCAATTATGGCTTAACAATGGTGGGTTGCTCGATGATATGATGGGTTTGACTTTAGCTTTGTCAGGGCTTTATGATGGTGTACATGACGTTGGTGAACCAGTGGCAGTCGACGATTCCGCAATGGTAGAGTATTAGACTTTAGTATGTTAGAGCAAGTTTAAGCTCAGTGTTGACCAATGAATTATGGGCAAACGTATTGTGATCGCGGGTGATGAAGAAAAGAAGTTGACAATAAGGACATAAAGGAAACTTTTGTGCAAGTGTGTAGCGAAGTAAGACTTCGTTGGATATCTTAGGCATGAGTACTTTTCGAGAGATTGGGAAGGGAAAATTTGGTATCTGACATGGTCATCAGGATAAGGTTGCGACTGGTGCTAAGGTTATTCCTAATATAAGTTAGTTTATGTTAAAGGACTACTCAGTTATAAAGTGAATGCTATGGACACATCGTTTGATCAGTAAATTTACTGGGTTGTTGTCACGCCCCGAACCATGGCCTGGGCGAAACACGGCACTCGGTGCCATACTGCATGTGACCGAGCGAACCACATGGCTTGCTGAATCATCATGAGGCATACATGAGCGGAAATATAGCATGAACGTGATGAGCTTTTATAAAACATGAGATGTCATAATAATTTAATGAAATACTTGTTTAAATCATGAATGCGGAAATAACATGAGTTGAGCCAAAGATGGCTAAACACCTTGCATGTCCAACATAACTAACTGACTAGTCTACGAAACCTCTAATTGTGAATCTTGACCGGAAAACATACTTGGGGACAAGGCCCAAAGATACCTTTAGATGCAAAACTAATTAAAGAATGACAATGTCTAAACCCCGAACGAGATGGGGCTCACCAATAAGCCGGGTACGTGCGCATCCTACCGAGAAGAGGCGTCTGTCGTCAGTAAATCCGTACCGCATCGTGAAATGCAGCCCCCGCAATAAAAGGGGACGTCGATATTGAATGTACCGGTATGTAAAGCAACCGAAAGAAATAACATGGGACATGATAATAACATAAGAATCGAAATAAAAACACCCGAGTATGAACATGAGTACATATACATATATATATAACATGTAAAGTATCGTGAGTAGGGAGAGCAAGAATATAACCGACAACATGATATCACCACGTGGATACTTGCGTCCTACCAGCAGAACCCTCATACCTTGCCGAGGGACATGAGATTTAATAATATTATGAAAGGATCCATTCATTATGAGAGATCGTCCTAACATGGGTGGAGCGACCCTCATCCTATGGTGGCTACATAGTTTCGAGCTATCGAAGCCTTCTCGGTAATTAATGCAACTCCCAAAAACATGAACATGTAAAATAGTTGGCTAAGAAGCCCATGGTTTTCATGAATATAACTTTGTAATCATGATTATCATGAAATAACTTGTAAACATGGTTTCATGAAATAACTTGTAGACATGGTTTCATGAAATAACTTGTAAACATAGTTTCATAAGATAACTTGTCATAGTTATATAAACATGTTCTTGATTCATGAGTAATAAGAATAGTTCATAAATATATATAATTGACTTGAAAACATGCTTGAACTTGGAATACAAATCATAAAGTTTCATGTAAACATAATGAGAACACATTCTCAATAATCATAATTCAAATATTAAGAAGTTCCTAAATGTAATGGAAGATTAGGAATACATACATAATATAATACAAAATTCATGTACATAAATACGTAAATATGGGCTACCAATATGTTGGGTTTAATGCCCTAAGATTTGAACTTCATGATTATCAAGGATTTGAAGCATGGGAAGAACATAGAGATTCCCACACGTGGATGGAAGTTCTACATACCTTAGTTGTTCCAAAACTTGAATTAAAGACTTGAGTTTTGAAGAAGATTTCCAAAATCTTGATTCTTGAATCTTGAGATGGGTTTTCTTGAAAACCCTAGTTTTAGAATGATGATTTCTTGTTTAGATTACAAGGATATATGTTAGAATGGAGTTGGAATAATTAGAATGGACTTACCTTGGTGTTCTTGATGTTGGAGGAGAGTAGGAAGTCGTTCTAGGGTTTGAGGGAGTGAAAAATAATGAGTTGAACTGATATGGACGAATATATAATGTTCTAGGAAAATGCAAATTACGTCCAAACTTTGCTGGCCGTATTTTCAGTTTACGGGTCGTAAATTCGACTTTACGGGTCGTAAATTGACTTTACGGGTCGTATTTTGCGATACGGACTCGCACCGCGTCTCTTCGATAAAATGGCCATAACTCTTTGCACAGGTGTCCGTTTGACCCCCGTAAGATACCGTTGGAAAGGTATTTCAATGCTCTACAACTTTCATCAAGGAAGTTTTCTCAAATTCCAAACACGTTTTGAAATACGGGCCATAAAGTGAAATACGGTCCGTATTTAACCATATGACCTCAAAATGTCAAATTCCGAATGTTCGAGAAATTCTTGGTTTCGGTTTACGGGCTCTGTTCATGGGCGTAAATTGAAATACGACCACCGTTCATGGCGTAAACCACCATATCACAACCGAACGAAAATTTCAATTCCCACATTCTTTATCCGATTTTCTAAGTCTAGGATCGTGGTCAAAACTTTCGTTAAAGGTACGGGTGTTACAATATCTCCCCTTGGGATCATTCGTCCTCGAATGATGGGTCATGGTTAAGGATATGGGCACATGGCTTGAATGCACGAATACGAATGAAAGATGACATAAAACATAAGAGCTTGACATGGTTACGTGGGAGCATGATCATGGATCATGAGAACTGAATGTGTGATTACATGGAAACATGGATACTGGAGCATGAGACATGAAACATGAGCGCCGGATACATGACATGAGCGTGAAACATGAGACATAACATGACATGGGGCATGGAAACTGACATGACATAGTTTCATGAAAACATCAGTGCCCAAACATGAGACATGAATAGCGAATACATGAACTTGAACGTGAAACGTGAGGCATGCATACATAAGGGACATTATAACTCTTCTCCAAAATGTCATTAAGCCGTCATTAATTCGATACTCGTAATTCTTGCCTGACATACAACATATACCTTGCTTTCCTTAACAACTTTCATCTCCTACCTCCAATGTCTTTGAAATCTCATTTATAATCATTAAATATTACTTCTTACTCGTCAACATGTCGTGTACGTCATACCCTTCATGGGTCTATTCGTGGTACGCTAACAGGGAAATTTCCAAGGTGTAACATTCTCCCTCTCTTTTGAAACATTCGTCCTCGAATGTTAAACATTCGGATTCTACAAAAATTTCGCCGAGTTTCCCCTATAATATGGCACTACCAACCTGTCACAACAGTTAATAATATTATTGCCTCACCGGCTACATCACAATAGCACTATAAATTGGCCACACACGACCAAAAGCATGAAAAGAAAGCTTGCATACCTCAAAATCTTGGTGCTTCATCATAAATCTCTTCTGCGGGCTGAAACAAGTGCGGGTACATGGATTTCATATCCTCCTCGCTTCCCATGTAGCTTCCTCAACTTTCTGACTCCTCCACAGGACTTTCACCGAGGCTACTTCCTTAGTTCTCAACTTGCGAATCTGACGGTCAAGAATGGCTATGGGGATCTCCTCATACGTCAAACTATCCTTAACTGTTATAGTATCAGTAGGAACAACCAACGACGGGTATCCTACACACTTCATCAACATGGATACATGAAACACGGGATGTATAGCAACCAAATCTTGTAACAACTCAAGTTTATAGGCTACTAGTCCGACCTTTCGTAGAATTATGTAAGGTCCAATATATCCGGGATGAGTTTGCCTTTCTTGCAAAATCTCATGACACCCTTCATGGGTGAGACTTTAAGGAACACCCAATCATCAACCGAAAAATTCTAAGTCCCTTCGCCTCACATCCGTATAAGACTTCGGCGACTCGAGCCATTTTCAAACGCTCCCGTATTAACTTGACTTTCTCTATATCCCGATAAACCAAATTTGATCCTAACAACTCTGCTTCACCAACTTCGAACCAACCAATTGGTAATCTAAACCTTCGCTCAAAAAGAGTTTCAAATAGTGCGATACCAATACTAGCATGGTAATCTTTTTTTTTTTTTTTTTTTTTTTTTTTTTTTTTTTTTTTTAGTAAACTCAATAAGAGACAGTGGTCATCCCAAATACCATTGAAATCAAGGACACAAGCTTACTGAACTGAATGAATACAAGATTACTAAACTATTGAGATACTAAACTGAATGTCTATTGAACCGACCGAAGATCGTCGACCGAATACCGAGCTAATTGAATACGGATTAGCCGAATACCGAGCCGACCGAATACCGGATTAGCCGAATACCGAGATGACCGAATACTGATTAGGAATACATGAATACGTAAGTACCGGATCGATATCCGAGTACTAAGCCGACATAAATATCGAGTATTGAACTAACATGAATATCATAACACGAGATCCGAATAGCGTATCCGTGTCGACCATTTGTCCGAGGATGAAAAGCCGTGCTAAGGTTCACCTCTCGTACCCAATCCTTTCGAAAGGATTTTCGAAGTTCGCCGTAAACCGAGCACCATAATCTGAAATAATGGACACTAGGGTCCCATACAATATGGCAATTTCATTAACATATGACTTGGCATAATTTTCTCGTTCAATCGGTGGTCTTAACGGCAAGAACTACGCGCCGACTTCGTAAGTCCGTCCACAATCACCCAAATTAAATCATGCCTCCTAGCCGAACGAGGTAGACCCGATACAAAGCCTATATTGATCATTTCCCATTTCCGACAGATTATCAACATTCGAGCCAAGCCACCAAAGCCTATGGTGTTCGGCTTTCACCGCCGACAATTCGGGCACTTAGCTACAAAATCGCCACATTCTTCTTCATATTGTTCCACCAAAATCTCCTTGAGATCATGATACATCTTAGTGGAACCTGGGTGAATGGAATACCTAGAGTTGTGAGCTTCTAACATGATTCGCTCTCTGAGCCCATCAACATCTGGAACGCATAATCCGCCTTGATATCTCAAGGTACCATTATCTCCCTCCTGCTCAAAAGCTAAGTCTTTCTATTCGTGAATCCTCTCTTTCATCTCGCGCAAGTAGGAATCACCAAACTGCTTCTCTCTAACTTCAATGACTAAACAGAATGACTTGTTCGGGCAATAACTCCACCCATTTCGGAGTCCGAAAGTCAAATTCCTAGCTTGGATAAGCAAAGGAACTTCTTTCACCTTAGTTCTCTTATCTGCCTAAATCATGAGCTGTACTTCCCATACTTGATTTTTTTCTGAGATACTTCCTAAAATACTCATATTACTGTTGTGCGCTAGGTCTTTCACGAGCACCTTAAAGATTAGAGTCTTGTGCAATGGCACTACCCTTTGACACATATCTGAGCATGATCTTATAGTTTTTCTGTGATCGCCTAATCGATAGTAATTGAACTTGACAATATTCGTTCGACGATCATTCTACTCAATTCAGGTTTCCTCTAAGATGAGGCATATTCCTTATGAAGACTATCTCATGATGCCAACTTAACTGTACTAAGGTTCTTCATATCTCATACTAACCGTCGGGTCTTCAATTATCTCGCTGAACTTACTGGCGATTTATGCATCTCCCCCTTAGACCAAGGCTAACATCTTATACTTACAATTTCTTCTCTTTTGATGGGATTCAATTAACATTCCTTATCTTCTGTAATTCCTTTGTACTCTACAACATTGATGAATCTTTCGACTCCCATCTGAGCAATTTCTCATGGGGAAAGAGAACTAAATTTACTTATATGAACGGGTTGCTACTGTATTCATAATCGGCATACTCCATCTTAACGACTTAACTCGCTCACACTTGTAAATCTTAGGACAACCTCTTTTGACAACTATTAAAGGCTATTCTTCCGTAGTTTGCTCTCTTACGCTTTAGCCGATTTCTTCTTCCACTAATCACTCTACTCGAACTTTACTTAAGCCCTTGTTTTCTCACACACATTCGGATGTATCCGAACCGTCACCCACTCAAGGTGTTCATCCGAATAGGAAATCAAATCTTATTTCTCAAAGTCGGTTCGTACTCGTTACTTAGTCAAATCTTATTATTACTGTTGACATGGCTTTTCCAGATATATTACGAACTTATATCTTATTCTCCTTCTATTTCTAGAAAAATTTTTAGCAGAGTTTCCTCTGTATTTCTTACTATTCCAAAAACCTGCACGCAGGAAATACCAACAATGCCTCACAAGGCCAACATGTATACATATATATCATATCATATCATAGCCACACAGGGCTCCCAATTTCAACGACAGTATAAAAATGATGAACTTACCTCATATGTCCAACTCAGATGTACCTGTTATAATTTCCTGTTTATTTTCCCCTTTCAATCTTTAACTGCAGATGGAGTGGGTCCTGATGACCTCCGATAGAAAACTGTCTGCCACCACTTCCTTGAGATTCTTCATGATTTACGTTTCTTGCAGACATAGCTCCTTTTCCAATTTCTCTGATATCCTCTCCCTGTTGTATTCCATTCTCCTTTCTCAAGAACATCATTATCATTCAACATACCATTCATTCCACTACACCCCTTCTCGGGCAACTTACATTGTATTCCACTTTCAATAGCACTTGAAGTCCCATTCGTTACCAGCAAGTACTGCACAATTGTACTCCCTATGGGTAAACATCCTTACTTGGACCTTGAATTACCTGTTCATCTCTTGCGCATTCGAAACGTACGTAATTCGAGAGGAAGAGAAGTTACTTATTGCTCTAAGCTTCATGGCACGATCTAAAGTAGAAAGAAATGAGACAAATCCTGAATGTCTTGGTGGTCAACTGTTTATATGTATGGGGCCCTCACACATATAAAAGTGACCCCACTGGACACGGTTTCATAGACTCCCTAAAGACACTTGAACCTAGGCTCTGATACCAAGTTTTGTCACGCCCCGAACCATGGCCTGGGCGAAACACGGCACTCGGTGCCATACTGCATGTGACCGAGCGAACCACATGGCTTGCTGAATCATCATGAGGCATACATGAGCGGAAATATAGCATGAACGTGATGAGCTTTTATAAAACATGAGATGTCATAATAATTTAATGAAATACTTGTTTAAATCATGAATGCGGAAATAACATGAAAACGTAATGAGTCAAAGATGGCTAAACACCTTGCATGTCCAACATAACTAACTGACTAGTCTACGAAACCTCTAATTGTGAATCTTGACTGGAAAACATACTTGCTGGGACAAGGCCCCCACCATACCTTTAGATGCAAAACTAATTAAAGAATGACAATGTCTAAACCCCGAATGAGATGGGGCTCACCAATAAGCCGATACGTGCGTTATCCTACCGAGCGCAGGCGTCGTCCTCGTAAATCCGTACCGCATCGTGAAATGTGCCCCCGGCAATAAAAAGGGGGACGTCGGCACATTGAATAGTACTAGTATGTAAAGCAACCGAAAGACATAACATGGGACAATCGTGATAAGACATGAACCGAAAACTCGGGCATGAACATGAGCATGAGCATGAGTATATATAACATATAAAACATGATAGTAGGAAAATAGCATTTCATAAAACCGACAACATGATATCACCACGTATACCGACAACATGATCCGGTACTTGCGCCCTACCAGAGAACACTCATACCTTGCCAGGGGATAAGAGATTTAATAATATGCACGAAAGGATCCATTCGGTGTAAAATTAAGGTATCGTCCTAAGTTGGGCGGACAACCCTTGTCCTATGGTGGCTACGTAGTTTCGGTGCTATCTGAGCCTTCTCGGTAATTCGTGCAACTCCCAAAAACATAAACATAATATAGTTGGCAAAGAAGCTCATGATTTTCGTGAATTAACTTGTAATCATGATTTCACGAAATAACTTGTAACATGGTTTCATGAAATGACTTGTAGACATGGTTTCATGAAATAACTTGTAAATATAGTTTCATAAGATAACTTGTCATAGTCTTGCAAACATGTTCGAACATAGTAATAAGAATAGTTCATAATTATATATATAATTGACTTGAAAACATGCTTGTAACTTCATAAATAAAATCATAAAGTTTCATAAAACATAATGAGAACACATGAGGAAGAATTCATGATTCATTGATTAAGCTAGGGTTCCTAATAATCATAATGGAAGATTAAGAATACAATGATGAATATAGATACAAAATTCATGTACATAAATACATAAATATGGGCTACCAATATGTTGGGTTTAATGCCCTAAGATTTGAACTTCATGATTATCAAGGAAATGAGCATGGGGAAGAACAAGAGATTCCCACATGTGGATGGAAGTTCTACATACCTTAGTTGCTCCAAAACTTGAATTAAAGACTTGAGTTTTGAAGAAGATTCCCAAAATCTTGAATTCTTGAACCTTGAGATGGGTTTTCTTGAAAACCCTAGTTTTAGAATGATAATTTCTTGTTTAGATTACAAGGATATATGTTAGAATGGAGTTGGAATAATTAGAATGGACTTACCTTGGTGTTCTTGATGTTGGAGGAGAGTAGGAAGTCGTTCTAGGGTTTGAGGAATGAAAAATAATGAGTTGAACTGATATGGACGAATATATAATGTTCTGGGGGGAAAATGCAGTTTACGTCCAAAGACCGTGCTAGCCTTATTTTCAGTTTACGGGTCGTAAATTGACTTTACGGGTCGTATTTTGCGATACGGACTGCACTGCGTCTCTTCAGTAAAATGGCCATAACTCTTTGCACAGGTGTCCGTTTGACCCCCGTAAGATACCGTTGGAAAGGTATTTCAATGATCTACAACTTTCATCAAGGAAGTTTTCTCAAATTCCAAACACGTTTTGAAATACGGGCCATAAAGTGAAATATGGTCCGTATTTAACCATATGACCTCAAAATGTCAAATTCCGTAATGTTCGAAAATTCTTGGTTTCGGTTTTACGGGCTCGTTCGTGGGCGTAAATTGAAATACGACCACTATTCATGGGCGTAAACCACCATATCACAACTGAACAGGAAAATTTCAATTCCCACATTCTTTATCTGATTTTCTAAGTCTAGGATCGTGGTCAAAACTTTCATTAAAGGTACGGGGTGTTACAGTTGTATACTTCTGAGGAGTTAGTAATCGACTGATTGAAATGACTTCAAATATGGGCGTACATTATGAGTTAATGACTTGAGGAGTTATTGGTTCCTCACTTAGGTGGGAAGAGAAGCATTGATATTTCTTGTGGTTTGTTGAGCTTAAATGGATGATTATTTTAGAGGATCGAGTGGATTTGAGTGTTTGTTGGTTGATTCATGTCTTCGAGATTAATAGCTAAGAGGAAATCGTTGAAACAGGAGTTAGTGATGTGAAAGTTTGGTTGCGATTGTACAGTGTAGAGTGGGCTGGAGGGTTATGGATGAGTGTAACACCCCGTTAACTTGAACTAGGTGTGAATGTCTAAAAATCTAGTGTTAAGATGATATTTTATCTATATGAATCTATTCGGGATGAATTCGGGTGGAAGGTAGTTGTTTTGAAGTCAAACCAACTAGTGTAGTTCTTAAGGGCTCTTAATCTCGCCTAAGTTTCAGTAGGTCTTTCTTCTGGGCGATTTTCGTGAAAATGTGTTGAGAATTTGGAAACACCGCCTTGATTAAATTTTTATATCTTTGAAATAGCTTTCCAATGGTAGGTCTCCCAGCCCGAGCAAAGTTACATACAAAAGGTTATGCCTGTTTTACTGAAGCCTGTCTTTGCTGGAAATTTGGTCCACGTTACGGTGAGGTGTTACGGACCATAGCACCATACCGTAAAGTCAACATTTTTCATCAAACATTTTAGAAATTTTGGTCACATTATGGTGAGGCGTTACAGTCCGTAACACGCATTACGGGACTGTAACACCCTACCGTAACGTTAATTTTTTCACCCGAAAATTATAAATAGTTCAGTTATTTTATTCACTCCTCCACTTTCTGAAAAATCCTAAGAACGAAAACCATTCCTCCAAGTCTTCAACTTAAAGTTAAGAACGTCTTTATCATTATTAACCCATCCCAGCATCAAACCCATGATTCTTAACATAATTCTTGTAACAAAAACCTAGGGCTTGCAAAGTAATCCTTCTCAAAGTGACTCAAGCATGGGTTTTGGGTGTTCTTCATTAAGAAGGTGAATTGTTAAGATACATAAAGCATAATTATGGTATGTCTCTCTTTTGAAAGCTGGTTTTAGATGTATGTCTCCTTTTGAAACTAATCTTCGAAGTATAAATTTCATTCAAGGGCTCTTTATTGAATAAAAAGGTGAACTTTTCATGATTTGAAACTCTATTTCTAGCTTTGATTGTGGTTAATGTGCATGAGGGGACAAGCCCACATTAAACCTAGTTTGTATCATGCCCTACATACGTATATAAGTTTATACATGTTTTTCCTCTATATGAGATGATCAATAATGATGGCTACGGGTTGGTAATGATGTTTTCATGTTGAATTATGACATTGAAATCTTGGTTAAAGAAGTGTAAACATTTTCAAGACCTTTTTTGAAATGATTTATCTTTACGATATGGCATAATGAACCTTAATGACCATTGATGATGTCACTACCTTGAAACAAATAAAGAATTGGCTTCTATGTTATGAAAGTGGTTGTTGTGTTGGCCTAGCTACTCGGGAGGAAAGATAGTCACTATGGATCCTAGTGTGGTAATGCCTAGCCATTCGGGATGAAGAGTGGCCATTTCCAAGTTTGCCACCCTGGGTGCGGTTTATTCCTTGCTATTCTGGAGGAAGGATGGCCATCGAGAATTATATATTCCGGTCTGGTACGCTGTGTTTAGGGAACCTCTAAGGTCATCCCTTCGATGTTATTGATTCTTGGGCATGTATTGGCAAGTACTCAGGCATACCATTGTTATAATTGATGGTATGTTAGGTAACGGAAGAGAGCAGGTTCTTGATACTCAAAACGCTTAGGAAGGATTTGTTGTTACTGCTAACTTGGTGAGCCCACATGTTCATTCGTGGGACACCCCTTATCATATTTATTTACTAATCTAGTTTTTTTTCGGGCTGCGTCCCGATGTGTCAGACAATTACTCTTTTATCTTAGAAGCACCATAGTACACATTCTTGTGGGTAGTGGTTGAGTTTTTTTTAACTGTTGGGCGTTCGTCATGTTTTGATTATGTTTTATAATATTAAAGACTTCCGCTGATTTAATTCATATATCATGATTTGACTGTATTTATTTTATAAATTATTGGAGGTGAATATTGAACCTGATAGGTTCAAGTGCTGTTATTACATCATTTAGGTTCTTCCCATGTTGTTCATGACGTCGGATGCCGATAACATCTCGAGTGGGTTTTGGGGCGTGACAAGCTTGGTATTAGAGCCTAGGTTTAAATAAGTCCTAGGATTGTTGTTGGTGTCTATGGACTGTGTCTAGTGGAGTTTTCCTTGTGCAGCCTGATCACCTGCATGACTGAGAAATCCCCAGGACATTTGTAAGTGTTTCTTATCTTTCTTGATTCTAGATTATGTTGTAAAGCTTGAAATCCTATTAGGCTCATTCTAATGCAATCGTTCATTCGTGCCTTTTACAAAAATGGCTCTGACACGATCCAGAAATGGTAACCGAGGACGACCCATGATAGCTAACCGAAATCTTGGAGGGCGGAGGGGCGAATGCTGGTAACAAAAATAATGTTGGAAATCCAGCACCACCTCAAGCACTGCCTGCTCCTGCTGTTCCTGTTGCAGGTGTGCCTGAGATTGGTACAATGCAAACTTCTATTCAAATGTTGACTACATTTGTTGCGGCTCAGCAATAGCGTGGAGGTGTGGAACCTCATGGTGGAGGCTGACTTAAGCAATTCCTAGACTTAAAGTCACCAGAGTTCTTCGGGTCACGAGAGGTGGATGACCCCCAACACTTTTTAGATGAGACTTTCAAGGCATTTGAGGGCAATGAATGCCCATGGTTCTGAAGGCGCGTGAGGTTTGCTTCTTATCAGTTGAAGGATGTTGCTCAGGAATGGTTTGAGATGTGGGAGTCTGAGAGGGGTGATGCTGCTTTAGCTCCTACGTCGGTTGAATTTGAAGAGGCAATCATGGAAAGGTTTTTGTCTGAGGAGGAGAGGTTTGCTATGGCTACGAAATTTGAAAAGCTGGAATAGGGTAACAAGTCGGTTCGTTAGTATAGTTTGGAATTTACCCGTTTGTCAAAGTATGCTTTACATATGATTCCGACTGAGAAGCATAGGTTGACTCATTTTGTGAAAGGCTTGGTACCACGTATCAAGTTTGCATGTGCTGCTGCTGCTATGTCTCCTACTTGCACTTTCTCATCTCTAGTTGGGTTGGCTGAACAAAAAGAGAGTTGGAAAAATAAGGAGTGGGTGGAGCGAGAGAGAACAAGAAGGCCCGATCGGCGGTGGTTTCAGTGGCAATAATTACAACGAAGGACAGAGGAGAGGATATTCTGCACCTGCTCAGTCTGGCGCATATTTGAATGCCAGTGTGCCTTCTGGTAGGCAAGGTCAAAAGAATAATAACCAAAGCAGGTTCTCCCAGGGTAGTAGTCGGTCTGCTGCATGGAAAGATCGTATCTGTGATCAGCACGTGGTATTAGGGGCCACATTAAGAGGGAGCGGAGAAAGTGGCTACACGAGATGGCTGCTATGTCTAACCAAAGGAGTGATTCACCTGCTTCTGCATCTGCTAAAAATCCGCTTGCTGGTAATGCTAACAATAATAATCAGAATCCTCATAATAATGGCAAAGGAAAGAAAGTTGCTAACACTTCTGATGGAGGGACAACTCAGCTTTATGGGCTGACTCGTAGGGAGACAACTGAGGCTTTTGACGCGTGGTTACAGGTATCCTTACCATTTGTTCTTATGATGCTTATTCATTGATTGATCTAGGTTTAAATTTATCCTATGTGACCCCTTTTTTATTCTTGATATGAGTATGAAACCTGAACCTTTGTTGGAACCTTCTACTGTTGATACGCCTTCTGGTGTTCCTGTTATTGCTTTTAGAGTCTATAGAAATTATGTTGTTGTGATTAAAGGTCGTGAGACCGTGGCTGATTTGTATAAACTTGAGATAGTGTATTTTGATGTAATTATGGGGATGTACTGGTAGCCCGCATGTTATGCTAATGTGGATTGTTGCCTTAAGTTAGTTCGTTTCGCCTTTCTCGATGAGCATGTTATTGTGTGGGAGGGTGAAATTGCTAAGCTAGGGGGTAGATTTATTTTCTATCTTAAAGCGCATAAGATGATTACTAAGGGGTGTATTTACTATTTGGTTGCTGTTAATGATACAAAAGTCGTAGTACCCGAATTCGCATTTGTTCCCATAGTTAGTGATTATCCCAAAGTGTTTCCTGATGATCATCCTGGTATTCCTTCTGATAGAATTATTGATTTTGGGATTGATGTTATGCCTGACACCCAACCTATTTCTACTCCCCTTATCGTATGGCTCCAGCAGAGCTAAGGGAATTAAAGGATCAGTTAAAGGACTTGTTGGATAAGGGTTTCATCTGACCAAGTTCCTCACCTTGGGGTGCTCTATTATTGTTTGTTAGAACGAAAGATGGTTCCCGTAGAATGTGTCTTGATTACCGTTAGCTTAATAAGGTGACCATTAGGAATAAGTATCCTTTGCCTAGGATAGATGATTTGTTAGACCAACTTCAGGGTGCTAATTTCTTTTCAAAGATTGACCTGAGGTCTGGTATCACCAATTGAAGATAAAGGAGAAGGATATCCCAAAAAGCATTTTTCGTACTCGTTACGGGCACTTTGAGTTTCTAGTGATGTCCTTTGGGTTGACTAATGCACCTGCAGCATTTATGGATTTGATGAATCGTGTGTTTAAGCCTTATCTAGACCTTATTGTGTTTATTGATGATATTGTGGTGTATTCTAAAAGTCGTGATGATCATGCTAATCATTCAAGAATAACTTTGACAACACTTGAGGAGAACACGCTTTATGCGAAATTCTCAAAGTCTGAATTTTGTCTTGAGTCTGTGGCTTTCTTGGGCCATGTGGTGACTGGTAACGGTATTAAAGTAGATCCTCAGAAAATTTCAGCGGTTAAGGATTGTCCTAGACCAACTAGTGTGACTGATATTCGTAGTTTCTTGGGGTTGGCAAATTATTACAGAAAGTTTGTGGAAGGTTTTTCGTCTATAGCCTCTCCATTGACTAAATTGACACAGAAGACTGCTAAGTTTCAGTGGTCCGAAGCTTGTGAAAAGAGTTTCCAAGAGCTTAAGACAAGGTTGACTTCGGATCCTGTTTTGACTTTACCTTCTGGATCTGGTGGATATGTGGTGTATTGTGATTCTTCCAGAATTGGTTTGGGTTGTGTATTGATGTAGAACGGTAAGGTGATTGCTTATGCTTCGCGGCAGTTGAAAAAGCATGAGAAAAATTATCCGACTCATGACTTGGAGTTGGCTGCCGTGGTATTTGCCTTGAAAATTTGGCGTCACTAGTTGTATGGTGAGCATTGTGATGTTTTTACTGACCATAAAATCTTGCAATACATCTTTAAGCAGCGAGAGTTGAATCTCAGACAGAGGAGGTGGTTGGAGTTGTTAAAAGATTATGACTTGAATATCCTGTATCATCCTGGTAAGGCTAATGTGGTTGCTGCTGCTTTGACTAGAAAGTCTATAGGCACGTTGGCTTATTTGCACGTTCATGACATGCCCATGGAGATGAGTAGGC
The DNA here is from genome assembly GCF_029784015.1 of Lycium ferocissimum. Classification (NCBI taxonomy): domain Eukaryota; kingdom Viridiplantae; phylum Streptophyta; class Magnoliopsida; order Solanales; family Solanaceae; genus Lycium; species Lycium ferocissimum. The sequence goes on from NW_026724011.1 coordinate 20,739, forward strand.
TAAAGAGAAAAAATATGAAGTATACGATGTTTCAATAAATAAGGCATAGCAATTGATGATTCTAAATGAGATTCGAAAGACATTCGATGTTAGATAAGAAAGTTGCCAAGAAAAGGCTATGTAAGCGATAAGTTCGGAAAAGCTTTATGAGTAGTAAGTCGATGACAACTTAATGATGTGTTGGGGAAGAGTTATGACACCCCTTAGGTTGCTAAGGAAGTGATAAACAAGTGCTAAGAAGGTTCCATAAGGATTGGAGATCAAACGAGACGACGGGATCAAACTTGGTGGAACTGTGAGTTCCACGGCCAGATCCACGGCCAGCATTGCATTCCACGGACCGTGGATGGGTCCGTGGAACTGCCGGCGAGAGAGCAGCTGGCTGGTCGTGAACCACGACCAGCTCCACGGACAACACTTGGTTCCACGGACCGTGGAACGTCCGTGGAACACCCGACGGGCTGAAATGTTTTAAGTGTTTAAATGAGTTCCCAACTTCATTATTTCATTTCCAACCTCTCTCTACTTCTCTCTAAAGACCTCTAGGGTTCCATGTATGTTTCATGAACAAGGAATCAAAGGAAATCAAGGGTGATTATCATCAAACCAAGTGAATCAAAGTAAGGAAAACCATTAAAGTTCATCAAAAGCAAGAAATCCAAGTGAAGGAAAATCTAGGGTTTGGCTCAAGTGAGGTTCATGCAACCAAGGTTCAATCCTACACCATCCAAGGTGAGTTTTATGATGTTTCCATGTTATATAAAGTGTTGGGTAGATGAAACACTCGAATTACGAAAGAAAATAAGTAATGGGTCATGAATGTGTGAATAGTAACACTTTTGAGTAAACGTTTGGAACGAGTTATGATTCTTGATGCTTCATGAATATAATCATGTTATAAATGATATTGGGAGTATGGAAAACGACATTGTATATGAATGAACGTATTGACGAGTTATGGCTATGGATATGGATAAAGTGAAAAGAATTGTGAAGTAAGAGTAATGTAGATGACTAGAAGCTATTATGATGATAATATGAATGTTATTATTGATGTTGGGAGTTGATATGTAATACGAGGAAAGTCGTATAAATAAAGGAGATGCTGTCCGATTTTCTCTAGAATTAGTCATGAATGCTAATGCTATCCATCATCTAATACGAGTATGCACTTCAATGAAGGTAGAACGTGAGCTTTGAAGAAGAACGCTCAAGCGATAGAATAGTCGCACGACGAGGTATGTAAGGCTAACCCTTCTTTCATAAGGCATGGTTCTTGGGCCAATTGTTCATCTCTTATGAGTTCATGATACTTTCTAATGATCTTAGCTCGAGAAGCTATTAAGCCAATGATGCCAAGTGATACGATTGTACTAAGTTTCTTATACGACGAGTAATGCTCTAAGGATAGAATGTATAAATGACGATAGTAAAGAGGGTAAGAGATAGATATGAACTAGTATGTATGTGTGCCTATGAGAGGCTATTGTGAACCCCGAGCTTACATGGCCGGGTAGAATATGATAAGTATGTATATGTATATGTATGTATGCCCATGAGAGGCTATTGTGAACCCCGAGCTTATATGGCCGGGTAGAATATAGTAAACATGTATATCATTATATAACGACGCGCGCGCACCACCGCAGGTTGGGTACGAATAACAATAATAACCACGAGCCTTGGTAGGGCCGAGCCTGAGCCTTGGTAGGGCCGGGTACGTAAAACCTCGAACCTTCGTGGTCGGGTAGGCTATATAAATACTATATGTATGACATCTATATGAGTACGATTATGCTATGTATATTACATCTTTATGAGTACGACTATGTTAAGATTATGTAAGTGCCAAGTAAGGGCTATAAATACGCAATGTATATGATATGAGCATGAATATGAAAGGAGACATGAATACGAACATGAAAGTAGATACAAAAAGGTAAATGAGCAAGAATACAAATGTATGCACACGAGTATGAAATAGAAATGGAAAGTCCCTATGGAAAGCGAGGTAAGTGCCATGATGATGATGCTATTATCTCCCGGTTTGTATTATTTCGGATGTTATCCTTTATGCTTCCATATTGATATTGATCATGCTTTACATACTCGGTACATTCTTCGTGCGCGTCCTTTTGTTTGTGGACGCTGCGTCATGCCCGCGGGTGGCCGGGGAGACGAGATTTGATCCATAGTTGTACTATCTCGGGGACTACATAGCGAGCTCCATTTCATTCGGAGGCTGCGGCTTTTGGTATATATATTCTTTTGTGTATATATTCATGGGCACGGCGGGGTCCTGTCCCGCCCATATGACATGATATGATGTACCCTTCTTAGAGGCTCGTAGACATTGTGTATATGGTTAGATATGTTCGGCCTTGTCGGCCTATATTTTGGGATGTTATTTTGTTCGCCTTGTCGGCGCATGTACCTGTATATGGGCATAGATGTTGTTGATGATATAAATATGTTATTGCTCGATGAGCTTAGAATGATGACGAATGAAAAGTATGATGTAATGATGTGGCTCACCTAGAATGTGAAGTATAAGTATGAAAAAGGGGTGCCCGGGTGGGCTAGCACGGGTGCTCGTCGCGGCCCTCAAGTCGGGTCGTGACGCAGTGGTATCGAGCGGTTCGGTCCTAGGGTGTGTCTACGAGCCGTGTCTAGTAGAGTCTTGGTTATGGGTGTGTTGCGCGCCACACTTATAAACAAGAAGGCTGCGGACATTTTAGGAATGAATGACCTTCTTTCTTCATAAGAAATCGTGCGATAGAGCTTTGATGTAAGAACTTCTTGTTTCTTAACGATATGTTGTGTATTTCGAAATGCTGTAAAGAAAAGGCTTCGGCGGCCCAAAAGGGCAAGACGGTGGCGAAAAAGCGGGGGTGAAAGAGCACCGCCACCGGTAGTAGAAGAAAGTGAGTCCCAAAGTGCGGCTCAATCTCAATCTTCCCATTCGGGGCACCGCATTAGAGGAGCGTGAGGGGGCCTCGGCCCCAGCTCCAGCACCTCCGGCTCCTCCACTGGATGCTTCAGGCCAAGATGTAAAAGCGGCCATTAATTTGCTGACTCAGTTGGTTGCGGCCCAGACTAAGGGGTCAAGTTCAGGTCAGGGTGATAGGGCTGTTAGTGCAAGAGCCCGTGATTTTATCAGTTTGAACCCTCCGAAATTCTTTGGATCAAAGCCGGATGAGGACCCTCAGAACTTCATTGATGGTATGTTGAGGACGCTTCGGTTGATGCATGCTTCAGACACCGAGTCGGTGGAGCTAGCGTCCTATAGATTGAGGGATGTTGCGATATGTTGGTACACGGTTTGGACGGCTTCACGGGGGGCCAATGCACCTCCCCCGGTATGGCAAGAGTTTGTAGATGCGTTTCTCCGACACTATTTGCCCCCGGAAGTTCGGCGAGCTAGGGCCGATAAGTTTCTAAATTTGAGACAAGGGAGCATGAGTGCTCTAGAGTATAGCCTCCGCTTTAACTCCTTGGCTAGGTATGCTTCGGCCATGGTAGCGGATATGGGAGATCGAGTATACAGGTTTGTGAAAGGCCTAGGGCCACACTTGATGGATAGATGTCTGACTGCGTCCTTCCAGGACAATATGGATATTGCACGCATCCAAGCCCACGCTCAAAATTTAGAAGAAAGCTTGCAACAACAAAGAAGCGAGTATGATAGAGGGCATAACAAGAGGGCCAGATCCTCGGGTCCAATGAACGAGTATAGAGGTGGGCACAGACAGCAGTCTTCTAGACATTCGGGCTATTCTATGACTAGTGCGCCTCCACGGTATTCAGGCCAGAGATTCGATAGATCTACTCATCCCGGGCCGAGTCAGAGCTTTTCGGGATCTCAGTTTAGAGGTGATTCGGGTCAGGCGAGGCCACCCGTACCACGATGCTCCCAGTGTGGGAAGTTACATTGGGGCCAGTGTAGATTGGGTTCAGAGGGTTGTTATTCATGTGGTCGACCAGGCCATATTATGCGAGATTGCCCCTCAGTTAGTGGCAGAGGTAGGACCCAGCCTTCAGGGTCAGTGGCCGGATCTTCAGCATCTATACGCCCTGCGGGGCCAGGTTCACACGCGCCAGTCGGCCGTGGTAGAGGCAGGGGGAGAGCCCCCAGTTCTAGCGGTCCTCAGCACCGTATCTATGCTTTGGCTGGACGCCAAGATCTTGAGTCTTCTCCCGATGTGGTTACAGGTATATTATCGGTATTTTCTCATGATGTATATGCTTTGATAGATCCCGGCTCCACATTGTCATATGTTACTCCATATATTGCGGGTCGGTTTAGAATCAAACCAGAGTCGATTAAGCCTTTTGAGGTGTCCACACCCGTTGGTGAATCGGTAATAGCTAGCCGAGTATATAGAAATTGTGTAATTGTGATTTGTGATCGCCGTACTATGATTGACTTGCATGAATTAAAAATGGTGGACTTTGATGTTATTATGGGCATGGATTGGTTGGCTTCTTGCTACGCCAATGTCGATTGTAGAATGAAAATAGTTCGCTTCCAATTTCCGGGAGAACCAGTTTTAGAATGGAAAGGAAATACGGCGTCACCAAAGGGTAGGTTTATTTCCTATCTAAAGGCAAGGAAAATGATTACAAAAGGTTGCATTTATCATCTAGTGCGAGTTCACGATGTAGAAGCTGAACCGCCGACCTTTCAGTCGGTCCCTGTAGTGAATGAATTTCCGGATGTATTCCCGGAAGAGCTTCCAGGCCTTCCTCCCGAGCGGGAGATTGATTTTGCTATTGATGTGTTGCCAGACACTAAGCCTATATCTATCCCTCCCTATAGAATGGCTCCCGCAGAACTGAAAGAGTTGAAAGAGCAGTTAAAAGATTTGCTCGATAAAGGCTTTATTAGGCCTAGCTCATCCCCGTGGGGAGCACCTGTATTATTTTTGTTCGAAAGAAAGATGGCTCTTTAAGGATGTGCATTGACTATCGGCAATTGAATAAGGTGACGATTAAGAATAAATATCCTCTTCCGAGGATTGATGACTTATTTGATCAATTACAAGGTGCCCAATGGTTTTCTAAGATAGATTTGAGATCCGGATATCATCAAGTGAGAGTTAGGGAGAAAGATATCCCCAAAACAGCTTTCAGAACAAGATATGGCCATTTCGAGTTCGGGTAATGTCATTTGGGCTAACTAATGCACCGGCAGTGTTTATGGATTTGATGAACGATGTGTTCAGGCCCTTTCTAGATTTGTTCGTGATTGTGTTCATCGATGACATTTTGGTGTATTCTAGATCCGAGGCAGAACATGCGGATCATTTGCGTACTATCCTCAGAGTTCTTCAGACTCAAGAGTTATTTGCAAAATTTTCTAAGTGCGAGTTCTGGTTGAACTCAGTGGCATTTCTTGGGCACATTGTTTCGGTGATGGAATTCGGGTAGATAACCAAAAGATTGAGGCCGTAAAGACTTGGCCAAGGCCTACAACTCCTACGGAGGTACGTAGCTTTCTGGGCTTAGCAGGTTATTACAGAAGATTTGTTGAAGGTTTTTCTTCCATTTCTGCCCCACTTACCAAGTTGACTCAGAAATCAGCAAAGTTTCAATGGACAGATGCTTGTGAGCGTGGCTTCCAAGAGCTAAAAGATAGATTAACTTCTGCACCAGTCTTGACACTTCCAGAGGGATTGGAAGGGTATGTAGTTTATTGTGATGCTTCAGGCATTGGGTTAGGCTGTGTGTTGATGCAGCATGGCAAAGTGATCGCATATGCTTCAAGGCAATTAAGAAAGCATGAAAAGAATTATCCAACCCATGATCTTGAATTGGGTACACAGTGATCCATGCGTTAAAGATATGGAGGCATTATTTATATGGTGTTCATGTAGATATTTACACGGATCACAAAAGCCTCCAGTATATTTTCAAGCAAAAAGAGTTGAATTTGCGGCAGCGACGATGGTTAGAATTGTTAAAAGATTATGATGTTGATATTCTATATCACCCTGGAAAGGCAAATGTGGTGGGCGACGCCCTTAGCCGCAGATCTATGGGAAGCTTATGTGATGTACAATCAGAGAAACGAGAAATGACACGTGAGCTCCAGCAGCTAGCTAGCCTAGGAGTCCGAGTAGTGGACTCAGGTAGCGGGGGAACTACCCTTCAGAATTTAGCAGTCTCGTCGCTAGTAGTAGAAGTGAAGGAGCGACAACACGAAGATCCCATGTTAGTACAGTACAGAGATACACTCCCTCGAGAAGAGGAGTCATCATTTGAGATTACGGAGACGGAGTTCTCCGATGTCGAAGCCGAGTTATGTGTTCCGAATGTGGCGATTGCGCCACCAAATATTGAGAGAAGCTCATTGTTCCCGTTATTCTATCCACCCGGAGCGACAAAGATGTATAATGATCTTAAATCCATGTATTGGTGGAATGGGATGAAGAAAGATATAGCGAATTTGTAGCTCAATGTCCCAATTGTCAACAAGTGAAAATAGAGCACCAAAAGCCGGGCGGATTGTTACGAGCTATAGAAATTCCAACTTGGAAATGGGAAGTGATTAACATGGACTTTATCACAGGTTTACCCCGTTCTCGGCGTAAGTATGATTCCATATGGGTGATTGTGGATAGACTCACCAAGTCAGCTCATTTCTTGCCAGTCAGAACGACGTATGTAGCGAGAGGATTATGCAAAGCTCTATGTTAAAGAGATAGTGCGACTTCATGGTGTTCCGGTATCTATTATCTCCGATAGAGGTACTCGAGTTTTCGGCAAATTTACGGAAGTCCTTCCAAGAGGGCTTAGGGACTCAAGTAAGCCTTAGCACGGCATTTCATCCACGGAGCGATGGACAAGCCGAACGTACTATCCAGACTCTCGAGGATATGTTGCGAGCATGTATGATAGATTTTGGAGGAAATTGGGATGATCATTTGCCGCTCATTGAATTTGCTTATAATAATAGCTATCATTCTAGCATTCAAATGGCACCGTATGAAGCCTTATATGGGCGAAAGTGTAGATCCCCGATTGGGTGGTTTGAGACAGAGAGGCTAAATTGATAGGGCCGAATTTGGTCCAACAAGCCATAGAGAAAGTCAAGCTTATACGAGATCGGCGTTAGCAGCCCAAAGTCGTCAAAAATCCTATGCGGATAATCGTCGAAGGGACCTAGAGTTCCAAGTCAAAGATTGGGTGTTCTTGAAAGTGTCGCCGATGAAAGGCGTTATGAGATTTGGCAAAAGGGGAAGCTTAGTCCCCGGTATATTGGGCCTTATGAAATTGTGCGCAAAGTAGGCCAAGTAGCTTACGAATTAGATTTACCTCGATTTGGAGTCGGTTCATCCGATGTTCCATGTCTCGATCTTTGCGTAAATGTATTGGAGATCCTACTAGGATCGTCCCATTAAATGATGTTCAAGTAACAGAAAAGTTAGCTTATGATGAAAAACCCATTGCCATACTAGATAGGCAAGTACGGAGGCTTAGAAACAAAAAAGTGGCCTCAGTTAAAGTTTTGTGGAGAAATAATAATCGAGAAGAAATGACATGGGAAGCGGAAGAGAGCATGAAATCCAAATATCCGCACCTATTTCAGGCCCCCGAGAAGAGGGCCAAGATGAGACGTCAATATCATAAGGTATGCACGCTTTCCTTTTATGTATTTGGGTCGTGTGTGGCCAAATTATATTGCTATTATGTTGTGGCCCGGTGTGGCATTGATATCATGGGTTGTTGTGACAGGGCGGTAGTGCCATATTATAGGGAAACTCTGGCGAAATTTTTATAAAATCCCCGAGTGCTTAACATTCGAGGACGAATGTTCCTAAGGGGGAGAGAATGTTACACCTCGGAAAAATTTTCCGTTGATGCACAGTGAGTAGGCTAAAGAGAAATATGAAGTATACGATGTTTCAATAAATAAGGCATAGCAATTGATGATTCTAAATGAGATTCGAAAGACATTCGATGTTAGATAAGAAAGTTGCCAAGAAAAGGCTATGTAAGCGATAAGTTCGGAAAAGCTTTATGAGTAGTAAGTCGATGACAACTTAATGATGTGTTGGGGAAGAGTTATGACGCCCCTTAGGTTGCTAAGGAAGTGATAAACAAGTGCTAAGAAGGTTCCATAAGGATTGGAGATCAAACGAGACGACGGGATCAAACTTGGTGGAACTGTGAGTTCCACGGCCAGATCCACGGCCAGCATTGCATTCCACGGACCGTGGATGGGTCCGTGGAACTGCCAGCGAGAGAGAGCTGGCTGGTCATGAACCACGACCAGCTCCACGGACAGCACTTGGTTCCACGGACCGTGGAACGGTCCGTGGAACACCCGACGGGCCGAAATGTTTTAAGTGTTTAAATGAGTTCCCAACTTCATTATTTCATTTCCAACCTCTCTCTACTTCTCTCTAAGACCTCTAGGGTTCCATATTTGTTCCATGAACAAGAAACAAAGGAATCAAAGGTCTTAATCATCAAACCAAGTGAATCAAAGTAAGGAAAACCATTAAAGTTCATCAAAAGCAAGAAATCCAAGTGAAGGAAAATCTAGGGTTTGGCTCAAGTGAGGTTCATGCAACCAAGGTTCAATCCTACACCATCTAAGGTAAGTTTTATGATGTTTCCATGTTATATAAAGTGTTGGGAAGATGAAACACTCGAATTAAGAAAGAAAATAAGTAATGGGTCATGAATGTGTGAATAGTAGCACTTTTGAGTAAACGTTTGGAACGAGTTATGATTCTTGATGCTTCATGAATATAATCATGTTATAAATGATATTGGGAGTATGGAAAACGACATTGTATATGAATGAACGTATTGACGAGTTATGGCTATGGATATGGATAAAGTGAAAAGAATTGTGAAGTAAGAGTAATGTAGATGACTAGAAGCTATTATGATGATAATATGAATGTTATTATTGATGTTGGGAGTTGATATGTAATACGAGGAAAGTCGTATAAATAAAGGAGATGCTGTCCGATTTTCTCTAGAATTAGTCATGAATGCTAATGCTATCCATCATCTAATACGAGTATGCCCTTCAATGAAGGTAGAACGTGAGCTTTGAAGAAGAACGCTCAAGCGATAGAATAGTTACACGACAAGGTATGTAAGGCTAACCCTTCTTTCATAAGGCATGGTTCTTGGGCCAATTGTTCATCTCTTATGAGTTCATGATACTTTCTAATGATCTTAGCTCGAGAAGCTATTAAGCCAATGATGCCCAAGTGATACGATTGTACTAAGTTTCTTATACGACGAGTAATGCTCTAAGGATAGAATGTATAAATGACGATAGTAAAGAGGGTAAGAGATAGATATGAACTAGTATGTATGTGTGCCTATGAGAGGCTATTGTGAACCCCGAGCTTACATGGCCGGGTAGAATATGATAAGTATGTATATGTATATGTATGTATGCCCATGAGAGGCTATTGTGAACCCCGAGCTTATATGGCCGGGTAGAATATAGTAAACATGTATATCATTATATAACGACGCGCGCGCACCACTGCAGTTGGGTACGAATAACAATAATAACCCCGAGCCTTGGTAGGGCCAGGCACTGAGCCTTGGTAGGGCCGGGTACGTAAAACCTCGAACCTTCGTGGTCGGGTAGGCTATATAAATACTATATGTATGACATCTATATGAGTACGATTATGCTATGTATATTACATCTTTATGAGTACGACTATGTTAAGATTATGTAAGTGCCAAGTAAGGGCTATAAATACGCAATGTATATGATATGAGCATGAATATGAAAGGAGACATGAATACGAATATGAAAGTAGACACGAAAGGTAAATGAGCAAGAATACAAATGTATGCACACGAGTATGAAATAGAAATGGAACGTCCCTATGGAAAGCAGGTAAGTGCCATGATGATGATGCTATTATCTCCCAGCTATATTACTTCGAATGTTATCCTTTATGCTTCCACATTGATATTGATCATGCTTTACATACTCAGTACATTCTTCGTGCGACGTCCTTTTGTTTGTGGATGCCGCGTCATGCCCGCAGTGGCCAGGGAGACAGATTTGATCCATAGCTGTACTATCTCAGGGACTACATAGCAGAGCTCCATTTCATTCGGAGCTGCAACTTTTGGTATATATATTCTTTTGTGTATATATTCATGGGCACGGCGGGGTCCTGTCCCGCCCATATGACATGATATGATGTACCCTTCTTAGAGGCTCGTAGACATTGTGTATATGGTTAGATATGTTCGGCCTTGTCGGCCTATATTTGGGATGTTATTTTGTTCGCCTTGTCGGCGCATGTACGTATATGGCATAGATGTTGTTGATGATATAAATATGTTATTGCTCGATGAGCTTAGAATGATGACGAACGAAAAGTATGATGTAATGATGTGGCTCATATGGGCATAGATGTTGTTGATGATATAAATATGTTATTGTGCAACGATGAGCAAAAAAGTCTTGAATGATGACGAATGGAAAAAGTATGATGTAATGATGTTTTGGCTCACCTAGAATTGGTGAAGTTACTAGAAGAGTTGGGAAGGTAGCTTATGAGTTGAGATTCTTGGCCGAGATGTCCATGGCTCGTCCTCTCAGGTGTTTCACATTTTGATGTTGAGGTTGTATAAACCTGATCCTTCTCATGTGTTGAACTATGAAGAGGTTTAGATTGATGAATCCTTGTCTAATGAAGAAGAACCAGTTCAGATTTTGGAGTACCAAGTTAGAAGGTTGAGAACAAAGGATATTGCATCGGTTAAAGTGTTGTGGAGAAACTATAATACTGAGAAAGCTACTTGGGAAGCGGAAGAGGACATGAAGAAGAGATATCCTCACTTGTTCCTACTTCAAGTATGAGGCAAGTTTCGAGCTATTCGTTCGCAAGGGGAATTCATGGTTGAAAATCGTAGTGGTTAGTGACCTTCCTAGAATACAATTCTCATTCGAAGACTAATGATCTTAAGGATGGGATAATGTAACACCCCGTAAACTTGAACTAGGTGTGAATGTGTAAAAATCTAGTGTTAAGATGATATTTTATCTATATGAATCCATTCGGGATGAATTCGGGTGGAAGGTAGTTGTTTTGAAGTCAAAGCAACTAGTGAAGTTCTTAAGGGCTCTTAATCTCGCCTAAGTTTCAGTAGGTCTGTTTGCTGGGCGATTTTCGAGAAAATATGTTGAGAATTTAGAAACACCTCCTCAATGGCAGTTGTAAATCTTTAAAATAGCTTTCCAACGGTAGGTCGCCCAGCCCGACCAAAGTTTGGTACAAAAAGTTATGCCCATTTTACTAAAGCTTTGTCTTTCTTTGGAAATTTGGTCCACGTTACGGTGAGGCGTTACTGACCGCAACACATGTTACGGACCGTAACACCATACCATAACGTCAACTTTTTTCACCAAACATTATGGAAATTTTGGTCACGTTGGGGCGAGGCATTACAGTCCATAACAAGCGTTACGGGACCGTAACACCCTACCATAACGTCAATTTTTTCACTCGAAAATTATAAATAATTCGGTTATTTTATCCGCTCCTCCACTTTTACGGAAAACCCTAGAACGAAAACCATTCCTCCAAGTCTTCAACTCAATGGTAAGAACGTCTTTATCATTATTAATCCATCCCGAAGATCAAACCCATGATTCTTAACATAATTCTTGTACCAAAAACCTAGGGCTTGCAAAGTAATCCTTCTCAATGTGACTCAAGCTAGGGTTTTGGGTGTTCTTCACTAAGAAGGTGAATTGTTAAGACATGTAAAGCATAATTAAGATATGTCTCTCTTTTGACAGCTGGTTTTGGATGTATGTCTCCTTTTGAACCTAATCTTGGAAGTATAAATTTCATTCAAGGCCTCTTTATTGAATAAAAAGGTGAACTTTTCATGATTTGAAACTCTATTTCCTGCTTTGATTGTGGTTAATGTGCCTAAGGGGACAAGCCCACATTAAACCTAGTTTGTATCAGGCCTACCTACGTATATAAGTTTATACATGTTTTTCCTCTATAAGAGATGATCGATAATGATGTTTTCATGTTGAATTCTGACATTGAAATGTTGGTTAAAGAAGTGTAAACATTTTCAAGACCTTTTTCGAAATGATTTATCGTTACGATATGGCATAATGAACCTTAATGACCATTGATGATTTCACTACCTTGAAACGAATAAAGAATTGGCTTCTATGTTATGAAAGTGGCTGTTGTGTTGGCTTAGCTACTCGGGAGGAAAGATAGTCACTATGGATCCTAGTGTGGTAATGCCTAGCCATTCGGGAGGAAGAGTGGCCACTGCCAAGTTCGCCACCCGAGGTGCGGTTTATTCCTTGCTATTCTGGAAGAAGGATAGCCATCGAAAATTACATATTAAGGTGCTGTGTTTAGGGAACCTCTAAGGTCATCCCTTCGATGTTATTGATTGTTGGGCATGTATAAGCAAGTATGATATCCTTATCCTTTTATGGAACTGTTGTTGACAATCATGATCAATTTAAGAAACATATTTGGAAGTTGTAACTTGACAAAAGTCTTTATAATCATTTTTGATAATTCTTATTGAGATGCACAAGCTGAATAACTGATTTCATGTTGTTTCATACTATCCTAAGAACTAATTTCTTTAAGTATTATTGTAATTTATTTTCATATTACTTATTGTCCCTGAGGTACTCACTGAGTACAAAGTACTCAGGCATATCATTGTTGTTTTTGACGGTATGTTAGGTAACGGAGGAGAGCAGGTTCTTGATAATCGAAACGCTTAGGAAGGACTTGTTGTTGCTGCTAACTTGGTGATCCCACATGTTCATTCGTGGGACGCCCCTTATAATATTTATTTACTATTCTTTTTTTTGGCTGAAAAATCCCGATGTGTTGAGACATTCTCTTTTATCTTAGAAGCTCCATAGTACACATTCATATGGGTAGTTGTTGAGTTTTGTTTAACTCTTGGGTTTTCCTCACATTTTGATTAAGTTTTATAATGTTAAAGACTTCCGCTAATTTAATTCATATATCATGATTTGATTGTATTTATTTTATAAATTGTTCGAGGTGAATATTGAACCTAGCGAGTTCAAGTGTTGTTAGTGCATCTGTTATACATCTCACTTTTAGAGCATGAGCACGCCATGTATTTCACCGTATTAATGGAGTATCGGAGACGCCCCTTGAATTTTTGAAAGGTACAAGCCATGGGAAGTACGTAGCAATGAAGTAAAGGATGAATTACGATCTCGTAAGTCATAACCGGGAAGGACAACCTTGGAACCAAAGGACATGACCATTATCAAGTATGATTAACGATAAATATCATGTATAGAGAGTTTCAGAAGATTCTGGGACCAAGCAAATCGAAGAAAATAAGTTTGTCGAAAATTTGGAAAAAAAATTACAGAATTTTGGGTCAAATTTGGAGGGGTATATCTCCAGGTATATTATGATTTTTAAGGTGTTTCAAGAGCCCAAAATGAAGTTCGTCGAGTCTAATTTCCAACGCAAAAAATCGCTCATCAAAACAACATCAGAGTAGGGAGTTATGGCCATTTTAAGATAACCCATCCAAGCTGCCAAATGGCTTCCGTGGGTCCCACTTGGGAAAGTCGGTAGAACCGACTTATGAGGGGAATAAAAACCCCATCAACCCCATTTTTTCATCATTCTAAAAACTCATGAGTCCTAGAAACTTCCTAACACATCCCCCAAACATTTATAGCCCAATAAATCAAGAATTTAACTTACACCAAACTAGTCCATAAAAGGTGATTGTTGTTCTTCTACTTGATGTTGTGGTGAGTTTGGTCTTGAAAATTAGGCGTGGCTAAAAGTTCTTCAAGTATAAGGTATTTTCTTCATTCTATCTCTTATGTTGAGTTGATTTGAAGGTTTAGCAAGTCTTAAAAGTGAAAATAGTTATGGAGGAAAGGTTGTTTGTTGTGTTATAGTTGTTGTGTTTATGGACTGTTAATCATGTGGTGGCTTCGTGTGGTTGGGTTGATTTACATGTATATGGATGGTAACTAATGTTTTTGGTGTGTTGATGAGATTAATGGTCCTTGATTGGGAAGAAATGGCAAAAGTGTATATATAGTTGTTGTATGTTCAAAAACATCGTGTGGGATGTTTTATGGAATATTTTGGTATTGATGATGATGTGGTTGATATTAGTATTTCTATTGTTGTTGTTTTGTTGGTATTGTGATTTCAGTCTAGGAATATAAACAGGGGAGATCTTTGCTTAATTTCGACCGAGTATGATTTTAAAAGGAATTAATTTGAGGGCTTAAGACAAGCATATGATGATAAGCCTAACGATGTATGAACTCTCTTGAATGTAGATTTACGAGCTTAGGAGGACAAGCCTTAAGCGTGTTAAAGACAAAAGGTACATTAAACATAGTCCCTTCCTTTCTAAAGGCATGATTCTTTTCTTATGAACCCACACACATGTTTTCCATAATATCCTTATTCCAAAAAAGTTAAAAGTTCATGATTATCAAAATTCTTATGATGCCAAAGATAGATGTTTTCCATGATGATGATTCCATTTTGGAAATTCCAAAGCTTATGAATTTGATGCTATTATGAGATTAGTGAAGCTTATTTCATGATTTCCTTGATTTTATCCATTGTTATTGATCTCACCTCATAATACTTGTTCCTTCGAGGGTGAGATATAGTGATGATGATAATTCTATTTCTAATACTATCTAAGTTCGGTGTTCTTAATACTCTCATGACACTATTGATCTCATCTTATGATAGTTGATCCTCTAAAGAAGGATATGGTTGTGATGATAATGATGATGATGTGCTTTTATTTATGTAATCTTGTATATGTATATATGTAGTCATGTGTGACACCGAGTCCGATGTGGCGAGACTACGGATATATTGCAGTCAAAAGGGGCTGGTACGGATATTATCAAGTCCCAAAAGGCAGATCTCGGATACACCGAGTCCCAAATAGGCGGGTATGGATAATATCGAGCCTTACTATGGCCGGGTACCGGATATTACCAAACCTTACTATGGTCGGTCGGATAATCGATATATACTTTGTTGTATTGTATTGTATGATATTGTATTGGTATGTATGTGGATATATGAAATGTTTCTTCTCAAAAATTAAGTAAACTTGCATGATGAATGTCTTAATGAATATTATGAGATATAAATGGTTCATTTATCTTACGCTATTCTTCATGCTTATATCATGTTACTATTCATGCCTTACATGACATTATTTATGAGAGTTTTTGGGTAGTCGGATCATATGCATGCAAGTTCTAGGTGTTTAGGATCAATCCGTAGGTGACTTTATCAAGCATTCTAATTCACTCCACTTGAATTCGGAGACAAGTCTATTGGTATTGGCCTTTATGGTCACTTGTATTTTATATAAGTCTCCCTGACATGTATACAAGCCTTTCATCTAAGACATGCCATTGAAGGAAAGTGGACACCCAGTGCCTTTTCCGCCTTGTACCGTACGCTCCAAATTGAGCCTTCCAATTTCATCCAAAATCTACTAATCCCGTTGGGCAACAATACCAATATCATCATTAGAACCTTTACTATATCCTGTCAATGTACATTGCCGATGAGGAATAACAAAATGATATCAAAATAGCGCCATCATGGACAAATACACTTGGCCAATTTCAATCAACTGAACCCCAAGGGGAATGTCATATCATATAAGGCGGGACGGACAGCCGTGCTATAAATATATACACAAAAGAATCAATACTCATAATACTCCAAGGGCTACCCGAAATGGAGCTCCAACTTCCACAAGTAATATAGCATAACACATTTTCTACTTTCAAATTCATAGACTTATGTCCACAATTCCAAGGACGTCGGTCAATATTTTCATAAATTCAAGAATGATCAATATATTATGACATCACAATAAGCTCCAAATCAGGAATAGCATAATAGGTAATAGATTTAACGTCATAAACACTTACTTGCTTTTCATAATATTCACCACTATTGCATCACTAGAACACTACATCCATTTAGTTTATCTTTTCTACACAAACCACCCATGCCTTCGGCCATCACACACACACACAACTTAGTCATATTTCCATTCTGCTTCCTTTCATTTACATACATATCAACCAATATCATATACATATCATTTATATAAGCTAAATGAATTAGTTTTTCATATACCATATATACACGGCCATACAACACCACACCACAATCTCATGAACTATATATATATATATATATATATTATATTCTACCACCTATAAGCTCGGGGGTTTCATAACAAGAATAGGCACATAGACATAAGAACTCATAACTTATTTAGCGTCATTACTATCGCCGTTAATACAATCCTTCCAGAGGATTAGTTATCATATAAGAGGACCTAGTACAATCGTAACATATCGAGGATCATACAGTAGAAGAGAATAATTTTTTTTATCATAGGCCATAGAAGAATAGATATTTGGCCAAGGAACCATGCCTTATTGGCCGTTTTTCATACCTTCTTTTCTTTTCTATCAACTTGCCACGTTCTAGAATTGAATGGTCTCATGTCTACCTTCATTAGAGTTATATATCATCGGAAAATCGATAGCTTATGCATACATGGCTAAAGCTAGAAAATTCTCTTTCTTTCCAATTTTTTATACAACTTCCACCATTCATTCCCTCCAACTCCTTGAACATCAATAATAAAAGATGACTTCCATGGTTACTTGTCTATTATTCATCACATTATCCTTGCATCTCAATTCCTTCCAATCATCCATATCCATGGATAGCACACTAACTAATTTTCATATACAATTTTATCCCATGTTCTCAATATCATTTATAACATATTATAATCATAACATATAAATTTGCCCTTAATCAACCCATACCAATAATACTATGTCGCTATTCTCACATCCAAGACCCGTTTTCTAAATTCTACAATCCAAGTGTTTCAACTTCTCAACACCTTAAGCAACATGGAAATGCGAGGTAAAATTACTTATATGGTGTAGATCCATTACAGATACATTGCCCATGAAACCCTATTTCACACTCCTCGCTCTTTTGTAGTCCTCTAACCATGGAAGCTTTCTAACACGCCAACACTTGATTCTAGGTTTGGTTCTTTGTATTCTCTTGGACTTGAGTGGAATGTGCGCCTTTCAGCTCTCAATACTTGTAGAATATGAAAAATGAAGTACAAGTAAAACTAAACATCTATTTAAACAAAAACTAGAAATCAGCCCGTGGGCCTATACGGACACTCATACTACTAGGACAGAAATCATAAGTGGCCGTGGTATCGGGGAAAATCATCTCTCACTGTTTGGGAGGTTATACGAACATAACGGACCGTATTTCTCTTATACGGACCGAATAAGTGGTATGGAAACTCTTTCTACATTGGTTCCGTCGTTCATTCGATCTCCAATCTTTATGGAACCTTCTTAACACTTGTTTAACATATCATTAACTATCTAACGCGTTATAACTCTTCTCCAAAACATCGTTAAATCATCATTAACATTTAACATAAATCCTTTCCGTTATCATATATACCTTACTTGGCAAACTTTCATCCTGATTACAAAAGAGTTTTGGAATCTTAATTATGGTCATCAAGTGTCATTCCTTACTTATTGAAATATCGAAAACTTCGTGTCCTTCGTTAGCCTATTCACTATGCATTAACAAAAAAATCAAGGATAAATTAATAACCTCTCATTCAATATTGTTGTATAAATATTTTAGAAGCCTTATCGGCTAGTGATGATGAATAGTTATTGGGAATATAGAGATGTGCCGTTACGTTGTGATATATGTCTTTTGTATGTTTTATCTCGGCTTTTTGTTGTGTATGATTTTAAGTTAGTTGCGACAAGTTAAGACAAGGCTATTTTTTAAACTTTGTTTTCAGACATAAGTGCTTATGAATTTGGTTGGATGGAAAGTTAGACATTTCATGAAAATTTGGGGCCAAAAGTGAAGTGTTGGAATTTAAATTCATGAAAAAAAAATAACCATGTGGCCATGCACATGATTTGTGGGCCATAGGCCACATGTATGAAGAATATGTGTAGTATTAGATGACTTATTAAGTCATCTTCATTATTTTCATCTCTTGGAAAAATCTAGAAAATTTGAGAAAAGTGGAAAAAAAAAAAAGGAAAAAAATGGCACATGACCGGCCATGGCATATATATACATATATATATATATATATATATATATATATATATATATATATATATATATATATATATATATATATATATATATATATATATATATATATGTGTGTGTGTGTGTGTGTGTGAGTAATAACATAAGGCACAATTCATTATTTCAATTCTAGAAAAAGAGAAAGAAAAGAAAGAGAGAGAGAGACTCTCGGCCAAGGATGGCCGAGAGTGGTGCCTCCCATGTTGGCCTAGAAAATTTACTTCCTCGTAGCTTTTCTACCAATTGAGGGTCCGCGTTAACGTGGAGTAGTCGTTGAAGTGAGCAAAGCGTTCATTATTGCCAAGCATGTCCTAGCCGAGAAGAGGGTGGAAGAGAGAAAGGTAAGTTTCAATCTTCTTTTCATGTGTTGAGGATGATTTGTGCATGTTGTGATATGTAGAAACTAATGAAGCTCATGAAAATATGGAGTCATTGTTGTGGCCGTGTATATATATATATTGTGTAGGGTAGGAATGAAGAACTAATGTTATTTGGTGTTTGGTTGATGTTGTTGTGAATGGTTTGAACATGTTGTGATGTGTGGTGCTGCATAAAATTGTGTAGGTTGATGTTGGAAAAAATTGCCAAGGCCGTGTGTGGGCTGTTTTTGGAGGCCAAGGTGAATCAAATATATTTTCTTGTAATTACGATAATAATGTTGTCAATGGTTGAATTGTTGGTGTAGCTTATGAGTTTAGAAGAAAAGAAATGTGTCGTCGATGTTTACTTGGACTTGGAAGGTTTCGGGTTGCCTTGTATGTTGGATGGGCTGATTTGAATATTGTGCGGATTACTTGAAATATTCTTGAATCTTAATGAAATGATCTCGGATTAGTATTTGAATATGTGAATGTCGATGTTGACTTGAACGTATGTAGTTTATTGGAATATAAATGGAATGTCGTCGAATTATATAGAAAGGAGTTATTAATGTTAGAATGTGTTTGGAATTGATTATCGATGTTGTTATTATGTTGGTTGGTATTGTTGATAATGATTTGGCCGAGTTGAATTCTCGGGGATGTCCAATTTATAGGGGAAGTGCTGCCGAAATTTTTGTAGATAAAGTATTAATTTGGAATTGAATTCTTAAGTGTTATGGCTAATGGTTGATACCTAATGGCATGATTGTAGATCGAGAAGTCGAGACGTAAGTTCGGATTAGCTAGGAAGCGGCTAAGGTATGTAAGGCTTACCTTTTCCTTCTTTGGCATGCCTTAGACGTACGTAAGATATGACATAATTCATGCTTTGGGGTAACTCCGCTCTTACGTTCCGAGTATGTATATGATTCTTATTTGCTTCATGATATGATATTTCTCATATGGTCCTTAAGCCTTATGTATACTTGGATTTCAAACATTGTATAAAGAATTTCGTTTTTAAAAGATCCTATGTCTAAAAACGTCCGTAACTTTCGCAAACAAAATCGGATTGCTTTGAAACGCTCACAAATGATTCCATAATGTGTAATGACTTTAAATTTCATGTGCGGGCCGAGTTGGTTTGACGTATATCTGTGGGGCCCGAGATTTACTTTGGTATAGCCCTAACGACTTGTTTTTGAAAGAACTTACCATGATCTCCGATTTGACTCTCGAGCGTCGACTACTCACTTCATTGAGTCTATGATGTTGATTTATGTGCATATGGTTTCTCACTACTCGCTCGTGCATGCCTCGATGCATCTTTCACCGAGTCCCGGCCGGCACGCATTCGTGCAACTTCTCTTGCATTATTCACCGAGTCCCTCACTAGAGGGCCGGGTACGCTATATATATATATATATATATATATATATATATATATATATATATATATATATATATATATATATATATATATATATATATATATATATATATGATGATATGATGATGTGATGAGTTGGAGATGGTGGCCAGGATGGCATACCGAGTCCCTTGCTAGCGGGGCCGGGACACGCTATTCATCGAGTCCCTCACTAGAGGGCCGGGTACGGTATGTATATATATGTATATCTGCATACATACATGATTATGATATGATTTTACTCACTGAGTCCCTCACTAGAGGGCCGGGTACGGTATATATGTACGATGACATAATGATACGATTATGATATGATTTTATCTACCGAGTCCCTCATTAGTGGGCCGGGACACGCTATATATATACATGATGATTATATGATTTTGATATGCATGATAAATCTTTTCGAAGGCAAATTTTATGATTTTCCGTATTCTTTACTTCAGATATGATCCCGCTTACCGTATTTCATGCTTTACATACTCGATATATTCCGTACCGACCCCCTTTCTTCGGGGGGGGGTCGCGTTTCATGCCGCGTGTACACCTGATGAGCTGAGGATATTATTAGAAGATGTTCCAAATGGGATTGGCGAGGCTCCGGTTCCTTGAGTGCTGCCGAGTCAAAGCACTATGTTACGTCGTATTGTTCTATGTTAGAGACTTTGCAGACAGTGTTGTGGGTATAAGATGTCGATTATGTAAGCGGCTATGTAAGCCGATGTGTCATTACGCATTGTATTAAAAGTTTTATATGTTACAGCTTTCCTTTGATTCAAGAAAGGCAAAAAGCATGTTATTCTTCGAAAGATTTTCGTTATGTACTTATGTTATGCTATGAGGGCCCAATATGATTATGAGTGTCACGAGTATCGGGGTTCGCTCGGCCCTAGGTAAGGGTCGGGTGCCCATCACGCCCTACAAATTAAGGGTGTGACAAATTGGTATCGAGCGGTTCGTCCAAGGGGTTGTACGCAAAGTCGTGTCCGCAGTCCTGTTTATGGTGTGAAGCGCGCCACATTTATAAACAGCAGGCTACGGGGCATCTAGGATGGTTACTCTTCTTTGACATCTTAGATCGTGCCATAGAGCCAAGTCATAGGAAATGAGATTCCTGATACTAACCTACGATTTTCGCAGAGAAATGGCATCGACGGAAAAAAAGCGATTAACGATATTGGAGGCTACGAAGTACGCAGGTAAGCAATGGTATGCAAGGCATATGTCAGGTGAGATATCGAAATACGATTGAAATACAAGTTGTGATCAAAAAGGGAAAGTAAGCAAAGAAAGTGTGACGAAAAAGGCTGAGTTGGGCATACAAGGTATGTTTATTATTTTTATATTGTCGATGATGTTGGGAGCCTGTGAGGCCGTGATATGATGCGATATATATATATGTTGGCCATGTGAGGCATTGTTGGTATTTTACGTATACAAGCTTTGAGATAGTAACGATTACGAGAGGAGACTCGCCGAATTTTTTCAAGAAATAAAAACGAAAATAAGATATAGATTTGTAATATGTCTTGGAAAGGTCGTGCCAATAGTAATGAATTTTTTTTTTTTTAAGATTGACAAAGCTACGGGGCCGACACCGAGAAAGAAGTTAATTGTTGAATCGGGGATAATAATAATTACAAGGTCGATGTCGATATGGTAAAGAGAGATTGGGAAAGGGCTTATGAAACTAAGAGATGATTTAGAAAGGGCCGGTAAGTCTGATAGAGAGTTATTTAAGGTACCGACCGAATTGTAAGTAAGGATGAATTATGACGAGCTTATAGTAAAAGAGGTAAGGGTATGATTAAGACAAGAGTACGGAGGGGAAAGAATTACGATGGATATGAATGTATAGATAAGACAACTTGTGGAAATATTAAAGACAAAGTTGACTAGAAAAGAAAAAGGATTAAGAAGTGTTACATATTATCGGATTGATTATGAATAGGATATATATGAATATAAAGAGAATTGTTATGGAAATAAGTAAAGCCTAGTGAGAAAGCGGCTAAAGCTATGACGTGATCTATGTCGCTAGAATCTAACGACAAGCGTGAAATGGGAAAGTAAGCTATAGAACGAATAGAAAGGCTTGTCAAGTCCTATAGAAAAGTTTGGAATAAGGATTATAATAACGAAAATGAAAGCGAGCGTAAGAAAAGGAAAGGTAATCGGAAGGAGGAAATAAGAAGAGAGTGAGACAACGGCATGGTAATAGACCATGACACGCGTAGTCAAAGATCACGAGTGCCGATAAGTGACGGGATGA
Organism: Lycium ferocissimum; assembly: GCF_029784015.1. Lineage (NCBI taxonomy): Eukaryota > Viridiplantae > Streptophyta > Magnoliopsida > Solanales > Solanaceae > Lycium > Lycium ferocissimum. The sequence continues at coordinate 43,041 of NW_026724011.1, forward strand.
TAAAAGACTCGGATATAGAAATGACAAAGAACGAGGTAAAAATGAGAACATAATTCGGAGGGTGATGACCGAGTGATCATAAGTAACGGCGATCGAGGTGTATTCCTCACCGTTGGGGAATGGGAGTTTAAGACGGAAAGTAGTCACATCCGTGGCGAAACGTGAATATTGAGGATTTAAAAGGGTTAAAATGGTAATTGTGGAGTCGAGACTAAAAACCTTTTCTAAATCGGAGAGAGGTGTTACGAGGACGTTTTGAAATTTGTTAAGACTTCGATTTATACTAGATTATGTGGCGGAGGTCACGCGGTGAGGTGAACGCATATCATATTAGCGTTCAAGCATCGTATGTCATCGGAGTTCTAAGAGTTAAGCGTGCGGGTGGAGAGCAATTTCAGGATGGGTGACCCCCCGGGAAGTTTTCGAAAGTTCTAAAAATTCGAGACGTAAGAAGTAAATGAGGAGTTAGAATGACTTAAGGAAGAATTAAGAGTACGAGTGGGCGGAAACCTTAGGAGGTCGCAGAACGGGACAAATTAGACCGATAAAGAGGAGAGGAAGTGCATCATAGTTCTAGGATTAGGGTGAGTTGGAATAGTGTATGGAGATATCTTGTAAGCAAGATAGTAGGGACTATATGTGTACATAGGTACGCACGGGATATCCGTACATGGCTAGATCAAGGGTATATGTGTTTCGGTGATCAACGTGGCGGTATATGGAGGAGACATTAATCGGACGGAAACGAGGTTCAAGTGGGAAAAATATATAAAAGTGTAAATGTTACAAGGCAAGCTGATGTTGTTTCATTACAAGTTAAGCTTGGAAAGTGTTAATACAACAATATGTGGAAAAGAAAGAGTGAGTAAATGGACGGCAAGGGGATTAAAATGTCGGGAATAAACGTGCTATCTAATTAAGATTGGAAATACGGACGTAGGGCAAAGCCTAAACGGATAATAGTATAAGCACGCACAAGGGGGGAAGCGAGGGAGAGATACAAGTGTGAGGCGAAGACAATCAACACTACAATATATCGGATACGGACGCTTGGGCCGTAGGTAAAGTTCCCTGCCGAGATAAGTTAGTAAGATCCAAAAGCCAGCAATAAAGGGGATAAAAGTCAGGGTAAAAATCGAGATGGTGCTGAGAATTAATTGTAAGTATCCGGCATAACATGATATTAGAAAATGGAGACGTGAAGAGAGAATACGACAAGAGAAGGTATGAGTAACTTACGGAGACATGGTAAAATGTAGTTCGGCTATACGGATCAGAGGTTAAGATGTAGGCAATAGAGTGGTCGCTAGCGATCTAGAAAATTTCCGATGGTAGAAAAAAGAAAAGCGGAAAAGGAGTGTGATAAGGTAGACTCCTAGCAAATGCGAGCACGGGAGTAAGATGTGGAATAGTACGAACCCCGGGAGAAGGAACGATCGTGACTAAGATTAAATTTGCAGGTCGTGCAAGGGCAGTCATGTTACCTATGAATATTTATACACTGGAGGTGAGACCAAGTAAATGCTTAACGAGAGAGGTTTAGGGTCGGTAACAACAATACGGTGATAATATCTTAGGTACATTAAGGAAAGATGTTAGGATGGTTTGAGATAAACTACCGAGGTGGAACCAGTACTGAGAACGAACAGGACATGCTTATGGTTGAACCAAAAAAAAAAAAATGTATTCGATGTTGGTGGTAGGAGAAGAAGGCAAAGATAAAGTGAAACTTAAGGATTAGCGAAACTATGTTGAGGCGGTTCTTAGAATAATTCGACCCCCTTCGTACATTCGGGTAAAGATTGCAACATCACGTGTGACAAGAAAGTTGAGAGCAAGATCCGAGCAAAAGGGACGATAGAAGAATTCGGATTAGAGATAAGGTAATGACATGAGACAATGTGTTAAAAATGTGACAAGATGATTAAAGAAAAACGGTAAGACGATTTAAGCAAGTGATCGAGAACTAGTAGTAGCTCGGAAACGGCGAGAAATATATGACGATAACGGTATCGACATTAAATTCGGTGTGAATGGGTATGCTTGAAAGATCATCCGTGAAGAACGTGATCGAGATTCGACAAGAAGGAAGAACTTAACTCGAGGTGCACGAATATTATTACACTAATTGTAAGGCAAGAAGGTTGCGTGCTAAAGATGTAGCTTCCGTTAAGGCAAGTGGCGGAATGATAACGGAAAATGACTTGCGAACTTTGAGGAGAAATGAAAGAAATATGATTGGTAAATGAGATTACGTATTTACGGTAGTAAAGAAACCCCCCCCCCCGAGATCCCTAAGACCCTATACGACTAGTTGAACATTCGGGGACGAATGTTCTTGTCTCTGTTTTCCGACCCGTGACGTGACTAGTGCCGAGCGGGCACCGTACTCACACACGTGTCGAGAAATAGCATACGAATAACTTATACGGTATACAAATAACATATACGTACGTAAAAGTAAACGTCGCCCCGAAGCTGTCACAAATGTATATACAGATCACAATCACATCTTTCAACAGACGATATCACACATAAGCCGGTAAGGCTATCATAATACAGGGGGACGTCCAAATAACACATCACGCGACACGAACTAAAGTAGATCACCCACAACCCACACATATATGTCTACGTACCTCTAAGAGTCATAACAAAATCATATGACGGGACGGGGCCTCGCCGTACCCATGAATAGACATATACATATACATATGCATCGGAAGAGCACCAAAACATAGGCTCGAGAACAAGGAGCGCTCCAAGTCGGTCGAACGGAAACCTAAGCCGGTGGATCGTCCAAATAAGTATACGTACGCACTTGCGTGATGAAACGCAAAATTTCGAAAAGGGGGTCGGTATGCAATATGTGCGAGTATGCAAAGCGTGAAAAACAATAAATAGGATCATAATCAAACAAGAGATACGAAGTAAATACAATATCCAAAATACCAAAATGCTTACTCATTAAAACATAAATCATGCATGGGCTCTTAGAATATGGTCGCACATGTCGTTGGCGCCATATCACACCGAAGGTTTCATATCTCCGTATCCCGTCACACATCATAACACATCATAACGCCATAACACAAGATAACACCAAATATAATCGGAACCCGGCCCTAACGAGGAGCTCGGTGAACCGTAACACAAGATCATCACCGGAATATAACATAGTGCGCACGATACATAACCGGCCCGAGACTCGGCGAAAGAGATAACAACCATATGCACGAGCGCAGTCGTGAGCAACTATATGCGATTTAAAACATTTTCAAAGACTCGATAGAATAATCAAAAATGAACCATCATTTTAGAACCAAGGCGATAGTCAAATCAAGTTTCTTCCGAATGTCGTTCAAGATATATCAACGTAACTTTAGGACTCATAGATACGTATCAAACCATATGAAATAACTTATGGAAATTAGGGGCATAATCTTCATTACAAACTCGATAGAGAAGTAAATAATTGATGCTCGAGGGTTAAGACGTTAGTCACACGCTAAATCCTTTCAAAAGTCGTTAGTATTACACAAGGGAAAGTCTCGGGGCCCACGGACGAGTATCAAACCAATCCGAGTCCATCTATGAAAGTTGGAGACCATTATCTCATTATAGAATCTCCTACGAACGTTTCGAAGCGATCCGAGCTCGTTTATGAAAGTTACGATCGTTCGTAGTTGCGAGTCTTTTTTAAAAAAAAAAAAAAACAACGTCCTTTATGCAACATTTAAAATCCAACTATACAAAAGACTTAAGAACCATAATTTGACCATATTAAGAACGTCAACATCAAGAAGTGAATAAGAATCGTATACGGGCTCGGATCTTAAGAATGGAGTTACCCCGAGACTCGTATCATAGCCTACTTACAATTAGGACATGCCAAAAGAAAGAAAGGTTAGCTTTACATACCTTGTCCGCTTCCTAAGATAATCCGAATTTAAGTCTCGGCTTCCCAAATCTACAACAACATTATTAGATACCAAACACTAGCCATAGGCACTAGAATTCAATTCTAGGCTAGCACTTTATCTACGTAAATTTGGGCAAAGATTTCCCTTGTAAAGTCAACAACCCCCGAGAATTCAACTCGCCAAATCTTCAACAACAATACCAATAACCACACTAACAACATCAACAATCAATTCAAAATGCATTCTAACGTCAATAACTCTTTTCTACATAATTCGACAACATTCCACAAACCCGAAACCTTCCAATTGCCATAGGGATAACAACGACACGTTTCTTTCTTCCAAATTCATAAACTACACCAACAATCTACACATTGACAACATTAACCTCAATAATACAAGAAATTATGATAAAATCACATTACCTTCTCCAACAACCTACAAACGATTACAACTTCAATTTGAATCATTAAACCATCATTCTCATCATAGAATCCATACAACAACAACCAAAAATACTAAATAAAATTTAGTTCATTCCTTGTCACAAAACAGCCCATACTCACGGCTCAACATCAACATACAAAGTTTCATGAATTTCATCCATTTCTACACACTATTCCCTCCGTTCTAATCCGTTAAACTCCATAAACTTGTTAACAATGAAAAGGAACCTTAATCTTACCTCAAGTGTGCAGCCACCACATCCACCCTCTTCTTCTTGGTTGATTTTTAGCTCAAATTGAAGGCAACGCGACGTACGACACTTTTCTCTTAAACTTAATTGGGGCGCGAATTTTGGTCAAAATTAGTTTTTCTCTCTAGGCTCTCTCTCTCTTTTCTCCAGAATTTTCTGGGTGTTTTGGTATGAAATATGAGGAGAAAAGGCTGATATTTCATTTAAAAAGGTGTGGGTAATGGGCCGACCGGTTTTTTTCTCGGGTTGGCCGAATGACCTTTCTATCCTTAAAACGTCCATATCTCCTTATCCCGATGTCTCCCGTGAACCCACGACCTATGGTTGGAAATATATTTCAATTATCTACAACTTTCATTCATATTTTAAATTCCAAACTCATAATGCCGTTTTGGCCCCTCGAAGTCATCACCCGAAGACGTTTTCTTAAATCGTCCTTTTCGAGGGCTTACACTCATTTTTAGCTTATGGGTCCTTCTTAGGACTTGCTCAACTCACATGTACTACCCATATATCTCTTCATATGTCCTTTATAAAATCCCGACATGTGGGTCCCACCTTAACACACGGCCACTTTGGCCTTTTCATGAAATTTTTATTTCAACTTCTAGCCCCTAATTTCCCTTAATATTCCATACCAATAAAATTCATAAACAACTTATGCATTAAAACAAAATCGAAGGTCAAAAATCTCAACTCGCATCCCCGAGTAGTTTGCCCTTAACTTATCGTGGTTAGCCCGGAATGTCCCAATGCACAAAATTCGGGATATAACATCCTCCCCCCCTTTAGAACATTCGTCCTCGAATGTTAAACTAGCCTTATAGGGTCTTATAAGCACTTCGGGGGAGTCTCTTTTATAGCTACCACATACAATTCATTCACCAATCAACATAACCCACCTAGGAATTTGGATTACTTGACGACATAGGAAACAAGTAGGAATACGTATTCTTCATCTCTTCCCTGTTATTGTTCCGCCACGATGCCTTAACGGAAACTATGTATTTAGTACACAATTTTCTCACCCGATGGTCCAATATACCTCGGTTGTTTAACTAGGATGACTTTTCGCTGATATCACGTAACACCCTTCATGGGTGACACTTTCGAAACATAAATACTTAATCGGACACGTGCCTCCCAATGTTGACGTCGATTATCTAGGCATACGACTTCTATCGACTCCGGTGCCAAGAACCTTTTCTCGGACCGAGCTTCTCCTTATCAATAACTTGCCGAGTCTTATTCGGGCCAATTAACTTAGTTTCGCCAACATCGAACCGACCGAGCCAAGTGTCCCGCACGTTCCGCCATACAAAGTCTCATACCTCCATCCGGATGCTAGAATGGTAGTTGTTATTATAGGCAACCTCCATACGAATTATATCTGATCATTCCACTTAGTTCTCGTAATCAATAACGCAAGCCCGCAACATATCCCCGCGTTATGCGAATAGTACGCTCGTTCCGCGACGCGACTAGGGGTGACATATCGTACTCGAGACTCACTTATGACATCATCCCTATCGGAGTGAGCTTTAGTTAATCGTAACATATCTCTTATGTCCGAGATCATAGATGTGAGGGTGTTAGTCCGAAGTCTCTCCATATAATTGCGCATAGCCTTTAATAAATGGTCTTGGATATACTATTGTAGTCCCTTTAGGCGGTTACATCTTTAGTCCTTATATCCTTGTCACCATTTTCCTTACATTCCTCGAGTACTCACCTAACATGACTTTGTCGTTAGTGAATATAGTGGTTATGTATATACGAAATGGTCCCGCACCTCGCCATCCTTCGCAGCATCTATTATATTATGGCAACTCGTAATTCGAGTTTAAACTGAATCCTTGGGCTCTTGCCATAACTTTTCCTTTAGCTTTTTGTCCTCAAATCTTACAATGCTACACAAAAGCATAGGGCTACGGAAATTTTTACTACCTTACAATTCTCTCATAACACAAGTATACGTGTCTCTGATTTCCCTACGTTGGCAATCATTTCGAACTCTAGCTCCAAGCTAATAAATTTGCCCTTCAGGGGCATGAAGACGCCGTAATCCCTTTCAAGTCTAGTATGTTCTCCCCCCCTTTATTAAGGGGGTCCTAATGCACCCATAGTTTTTAGATATCCATCGTCTCGGCACTTATCTTTCGAGAATTAGAAATCTCTTAACATCGTTGCACGACCTAATCATCTTTTTCTTTACTTCTCATTTTTCGTTGTGGTCACTACCCTTTCGTTCCACTCGTCGAAGTCTGTTCTCTAACCTCACACATTCCTCTCTTATCCCATACTACCACACTCTATCCCTCTCACACGCCTAACCTCGAATTTTTATCCAAATAGTGTCGTGCTTGCCCGTCGCCTCTCTTGGAGGCTTCCTCTCTCATGTTCCTTACTCTTTCGCTTTTTCCGACATTTAGGTCAGCTTGCCTTCCGTCTACTCACTTTCTTCCTTTTCTAGAATATCATTGTATTAGAACTTTCCGAGCTTAACCTGTAGTGAAAACAGCATCACTCGCCTTATAATATTTATGCCGTTTTATTTTCTTTCACTTAAACTTCCTTACCCTGTCCGATTAATGCCTTCCAACATGTCACAACGTCGATTGTTGGGATTCAATATAGCCATGTATGAGATGTCATAGTCATACGTATACATAATCGCTACCATCTTGTTTACAAAATATTTCCAACACTATTCAACTTACTCTTGTTTCTAAAGCCGTAATGCACCTTCCTTCTTTTCACATCGGTTCAGTCCGCCTCGTCTACACGACCTCTTAAGGTTCCCCGCCCACTCGTATACTCTAGTATTTCTCTTAGATTAACCTAACTTTCCATTTATCTCTCCTATGACCGACTCCACAAGACTTTAAAAACTTCCCAAGGGGTCACCCATCCTAAAATTGCTCCCACTCCAGCACGCATAACTTTGGGACTCTGACGAAATTACGACGTTCTAATGTTAATATGATCGCGTCGACCTTGTTGCACGACCTTCAGCACATAATTTGGAGTAAGTTGAAGTCTCTGATAGATTTCGTAACGCCTCATAACACACCTCCCGCCGAATTAAAAAAAAGTCTCTTACTTCGACCCAATAATTATTTAATACTCGTAGTTATTCCAAATTCTCAGTTAGGGGGCACTCATATTCCAACGACAAGTGTCCAAAGTTCTCTTGGAATAGTATCTTCACCCCCACTTATATCATCCGTTTCTTCGATGAAATTATACCGCCCCATCTATTCCTTAAGTCTATCGTTTTTGCCGCTTAAAGATTCCATTATTTTTGAGGTGAAATCGTGTGCACGTAGTATCCCTTTATGCTTTATGCCTTTTTACCCTTACTGTGTGCCCAACGTAGGCTTCTAATTCACTCAAAAACATCCCAAGTTCATCTCAATGATGATCTCATCTTATCACCATATCGTCGCACTACCCTATTGACTTCATAACTATGTATTCCTCTTTTTTTTTTCCACAATCGTACCCGTTTACTCACGTCTATCTTGGGTGCTTCTTTTAGCATTCCCTTACCATATTTCTCCAATCTATGTCCGTCCTTTCTGCGCACGAGGAGTTTCATGATACCGCTACATTTTCGGAAAATATTACTCCTACATAGTCCCTTTCTTATTTTCAAATCATAGTCTGTTCACCCTTATTTGTTCTCCTCATACCAGTCATTTTTTAGTACTCATTCTACATCACTGCTCATCTTTCTATAGTTTGGTCTTTCACAGTTCTGTCGCTGATATTACTCGTGTTCTCGGCTACACATGTCATCATCTATCACCGCATACCGTTATCTCACCCACTTTTCTCTTCATCTCCTCCCTTTCTTTTTTTTTTTTGTGCTCGCTATCGTTTCCGTTATCTCGTAATTTCTATTCTGTACTTTCCCTGTAGAAGAACTTCATAAATCCCTCTTTTCTTTTTTTTTTTTTCCACTAACTCACCTTCATACTTGAGTCACACAAATCACGTCATACCTTTTAGCCAACTTCCTCGCTAGGCTTTGCTTACTTTCATAACAAATCTTACTATATTCCTATAATATCCTATTCGTAATCAATCGTATAGTGTAATACTTCTTAACCTTTTGCCCATTCTGGTCAATCTGATCCTTAATATCCCACAAGCTGTCTTATCTATACATTCGTATTCGTCACAATTCTTTTCCTTCTGTACTCTTGTCTCAATCATACTATTATTTCTTCTAACTATAGTCTCGTCATAATTGTTATGTCCCGCGTTTTTGCATAATTGGAAATTATGAGAATGATTAAGACTTGTATGTTACAAGGCAACAATTTGATTTTAGTTAAAATGCTTATGTCGTTTATGAAATTATTGGTGTAAAGACATCGGGGAAGGGGCGAGGCAAATTTGGAATTTTGGAAATTAGTTTCGGAAATTACAAACCGAGTGTTCAACGAATTGGGCCAAGAAAAATTGGAAGAAAAATTGGGCCCAAGTCCTAGGGGGTGGCCGGCCAAGGCTAGGCCCAAGCCCCTTATTAAGTGGTCATGTGATTTTCACATGACCTTTAGTTGGATATATATCCATGTTCCCTTTAGAATTTTCAAGAAACCAAATCAAAAAAAAAAAAAAAAAAAAAAAAAATAGATCATCGGCCAAAAACCTCTCGGCCGAACCCCATAAAAAGAAAAAAAAAAATTTCTAGCCCTTGCTTTGATCATAAAAATCGTGTCCTTCTTGTGGTTGTAGCAAGTGCAAGACGCTCTTCGACGTGATACAATTGGTTTGGTGAAAGAGCGACGTTTGCGACAAATTGGAATTTCAAGAAAAGGTAAGGATTTTGCCACTTTTGTGTTATGGAATTTGTATGAATATTATAAGGATTGAGAATAGACGAGAATTCCGTAGTTTTGGAGTGTGTGTGTGAAACCGTGTGTGTGTGTGTGTGTGATGAAGTTGGCCGTGAGCCATGGCATAGTCAAGTGAAGTTGAATTTGATTTTGTTTAGTTGTTAATTTCGTTGTTGCGGCATTTATGACATAAGTGAATGTTTAACGAGTTGAATTGGCATCAAAGGTTGGTTGTACGTTGATGTGAGAGAATTATGGAATTTTTCATATGGCCTTATATAATTATAGAAATGAAATCCTAAATGTGAATTACGTGGTTGTTGTAAATGAATTTGGATGAAAATGATGCGAGTTGGTAGTTTGTCGCAATTGTTGAAGTTTGGATAGAAATATGGAAATTGACGGCATACTTGAATTTTGTACGTAAATCGCTTGGAATATTATTGGAATGTGTTTGAACAACTCTAAATGAGTAAATGAATATGATAATGTCGATATTAGTTTGATATTGTGAAGTTCGGATGAAAGTTGTCGCTTTATGTAGAAAATAAGAAAATGGATGTTAAATTCATTTGTTGTGACTTATGATGTCTATGGTATTGTGGGCTGTTGTGGTTGATGTCTTTTGAGCCGAGCTAAGTATCGAGGATGTTGTATATATAGGGAAATGCTTTTGCGAAAATCTCGGTAGACAAATATAGGTTAAAAGTAATTCTTGAAACCTTGAGATTCCTAATTGTAACTTTGACCATTTGCGGATTACGGCGAAACGGGACTTGAGTTTTGGGTGAGCGTAAGACGTATCTAAGGTATGTAAAGCTCCCCACTCCTTCTTTTGGCATGTCTTAGTATGCTCGGTTGATATCGGAACCCCGGGAGCAATTCTGCTCCTCGAAATCCGATCTATAAAATGGCTACTATTCATTCAATTCAATTGAAGCCTAGTGACTCTATTTTGGCTAGAAAGCGATTAAACGTCCGAAACCTATGTAAAGGTGATCGGTTTACTTTGAAATCCTTATGTATGATCTTATAGACCCTAAACGTCCACAAATTATGATTGCCACCTCGACTTGACCCGAGGTGGGCCCGCTAACCCCGAGATGCCTTAATTGTCCTACCAGGATCTCTCTTTGGATAAGCTTCGATAAAGAATCTTCGATTTTGAAATTGTCCATATGAAATAATGTTTGAACCATATGAAATACTAGGCTATGTTTTGGAGCCATACGTACCACTTGGAAATATTTTGTGAAATAAACTTCCGTACTAATTAATTATTTGACTATTTTGGTTAATGAATTGACTTATGAGGTAATCAAGTTTTGAAAGAATATTTTGACATACGAATTGCATTATTTGCTCACTACTCTGTTCGTGCCCATTACTATGATATCGTTCACCGGTTCCCGGGCCGGTTTTGTGATCGTGCGCCTTATGACAATTCGGCAGTATGCTGTGTTACGGTTTCCGAGACCTCGCCATAGGGCCGGTTACCGTTCTGGAGTTAAGCTGTGATATGGCTTATGATATGATTTGTGTGATGATATGATGTGATATATTCGGAGATATACGGAGATATGAAACCTATACGGTATATCTCTGTGTTGTGGCACCAGCGTCGGAGTGGTGACCACATTTCTGAGCGTTATGCATGATTTTGATTTGCATTATGTACATATGTTTTCAGTACAGATTTTGTTATATTGATTTGGTATTGTCTCTCCATACTTTTATTTTGCTTGTGGTCTGAATTTTTGTACTCTATGCCTTACATACTCAGTACCTCTTTCGTACTGACCCCCTTTCTTCGGGGGCTGCGTTCATGCCCGCAGGTACAGACGTTGGTGATCCTCCGCTTGTGGCCATACTTTTGCTATATTGGATTGCTCCTTTGATCCCGGAGGGCGTACATTTTGGTATATATCTTTGTCATGTTTATCCTTATGTATGTTTGGACTATTTGGGTACCAGGTGCCGGAGGCCACTGTCCGTCATATGATTACTGTTTGTCATCTAGAGAGTCTGTGGACATGTTTTGTGCGTAGTGCCTACTTCCGTATGTTTGTGTACGTATACGATATGTTGGGCGATCCCGTTCGCCGCGGCGGCCAGTCCGCGTATGTATATGATATTTTTGTTGGCCTGTGTGGCTTTGTTGGTATTTTCTGTGCGCAGGGTTATTTTGGATAGTCCATAAAACAAAGGAAACTCTGCCGAAATTCTTCTGGAAATTATCTAACTTTGAAACATAGCCTTGTCGCACGGTATATATATTTGAATGCGATCGGTATGATTTGAGATAGTGTTGGCTAGATATGTCTGGGTGCTCAGATCGGGCACTAGTCACGGCCTACGGGGTTGGGTCGTGACAAAGGTGAGACAAAGCGATCCCGGTTATTCCATAATACAATCGGAGGTCACCGACCTTACGTCCCTCCGATGGACACATGACCTTCCTCGGGGCTCTCGTAAATGCGCATGTCGTTTATATGATAATGTATATAATACCGATATTGAATGTATGTGTGTACACGCATATGTGGGGAATGGGGAGAGCAAATCGGTCCACCGATTCCCAGCTCGGCTTATCATCCGGACGCGGGATGGGACGCGGGATATGGGAGAGCACGCGGGGCGTGCCGTTTATGTGATATATATATATAATATGATATATTTGGGACACCGTCGTAGGGGTCGGGAGAGCCGATGAATTCGGGCGTTCGTAACTGCAAGTAAAAAGTACCGTTTTCGAAATGTATCTGTTTTCTATGTACAAGAATAAGGAACACCGTGTTCAGAAAAAGAGAAAGAAGCTAGGCATGCATGGCATCCGCCGCCCCGAGTGGCACACACATGTACGGAGTTACTCCCTTTATCCTATGATCGGTCTATGTTTCCATACGCTATTACTCGCACAAAGTTACGGTTTACACGTGAAATGTTCCGTATGTATACTGAATACTCTCCTTACATGATATGCTCTACGTCTCTTGCGTATTTATTCTTGTTCATGTCTTACATACTCGGTACATTGCTCGTACCGACCCCTCTTCTTCGGGGTTTGCGTTCGTACCGCGCGGACACCCGGACGGATCGAGTTAATATAGAAGATGTTCCGGCGAAGTTGACAAGCTCCATTTGGCACCGGAGTGTGGCCCGGGGTCGAAGTACACGTGCAGGATATTTGGTTGAAGTTAGAGACTTTGCGAACGAGTCGTAGGTTTCGGTCGGAGTCGGTTTTATAGGCTAATGTGTCGGTTTGTACTATGATATAAGTTTTATACGATTTTAAATTCGATTCTCGGAGCAACGAAAAGAATATTTAGTGAGCTTTATTAGATGTATTTGACTTAGAAAAAAAAAAAAATCTTACGCATGGAATAAGAGTCGAGGGTTCGCTCGGCCACCCAGGTGGGTCGGGTGCCCATCACACCTCGAGTGAATCGGGTGTGACAAAGTGTGTCTCTGAAAGGTGTCGGTCAAGGGTTGTCCGTAAGTCGTGGTCCGGTAGAGTCCTGTTTATGGGTGTGAAGCCGGCCACATCTATAGACGGAGGCTGCGGGCATCTAGGAATGTTGACCTTCTTTTCGTCTTAGATCGTGCGATAGAGCCAAGTCATAGGAAGAAGAAATTCCTTATATAAGCCTCCCGTACGAGGAAAGAAGCGGAAAAAGAATACCGCGAATGAAGAAAACATTAGACGTGTTGGAAAGGTTATGGGTCCGGCATGGCGGCGAAGCTTGATCGCTACCGTCGAGGATCGGGAAGCCCCGCGGGAAATAGCCCATACATACGGGCGGGAGGTGAATGCGGGGTCGAAAAGGGCAAAATAGTAATTGAAGAGAAAAGGACGTGTTACGAAAATGCTTCGGAAGGTAAAAAGTTCGATTTTCTCTCTAGCATGTAATAAAGGTCATGTGAGGAAAGCGGACGCAAAAATATCAGCGTTAAGGCATCAAATTTCAGCAAAGTTTCGAGGGTTAAGCGTGCTCGGTGGGAGCAATTCCATGATGGGTGACCCGCGGGAAGTTTTACGAGAAATTCTATAAATTGAGACATAAGAGACAAATGAAGAGTTAAGAGTAGTTTAAGGAAAACCGGGATATACGGATGGTTGGAGACCTTAAGAGGACGCGTAAACGATGGCGAACTTAGCTTGGTAAAGGCGAGAAAAGATGCATGTACGGCCACAGAATTAGGATAGGCTTGAACGACGTTTGGAAATATTTTGTGGGTTAGTTGATAGTGATTATATATATATATGAAGGTGTAGGATATTGAATATGATTGTATCGGTGGACATGTGAATCCCAACAACCTGGGTCACGGTACAAAAAGCATTAATCGAGTAAATGTACCGAAGTTCGAGTGATAGCAAGAGTAAATGGTACAAGTGTTGCCAAGTAAGTCACATATTCAACTTTGTAGATTGAGATTGGGAATGAGGATAGGAGACGAAGTATGAATGGATAATGGTATGGGTGCGCCCCCAAAAGGGGAAGCGGAGAGAAATGTAAGGATGAGATAGAGGCAGTTGAGACGGTAGTGTGTTTGGTATGAATGCTTGGGTTACAGGCAGACCCCTCATTAAAGTGAATTAGTAAGGATGGGAAAACCGACACTAAGTGGATAGAAGTTCGGATAATGTTCAAGGTGATATGAGAAGTTCGCACAAACTTTGAGTAGTGCGACGCCAGAAAATGGACGTATATGAAAAGAAAGAGTATGACAAAGAGAACGGTATTGGATAGCTTAGGAGCTAATATGAAGGATGGAAATAGTTTTGAAAAGGGAGCTCCCCCGAGGTGCCTATGCGACCCTATAAGACTAGTTGAACATTCGAGGACGAATGTTCTAAAAGGGGGGAAGGATGTTATATCCCGCATTTTGTACGTCGGAATATTTTAAGACAATCGCGGGAAGTTAAGAGCAAGGCCATTTCTCGGTTTTGTTTGAATGCGCGAGTCGCTTATAAATGTTATGGAAATTTAAGGGCAAATTTGGAATTGGAAACTTTTATGCATGACTTGTTGAAAATAATTCAAGGTGGGCTATGGCCCACATGGGTGTATAATACAAGTAATTAAAAGATGACTAAGTAAGCATGTGATTCATCTTTTATTATTTAGAAAATTCAAGAAACTTGGAGGAAAGAAAAAGAAAAATCTAGAAAGAAATGGAGAAGCAGCGGCCATATGATGGGTCATGTGATGGCCATGTGCTTCCCACTATATATATATATATATATATGTGTGGGTCATGAAGGCAAGACAATTTGTCATTTTCACCATGGAAAATTCAAGAAAAATTGAGACAAGAGCAAAGTGTGATCAGCCATGAAGGTGGTAGAAAGCCGATACTATGGAATTTGCTTAGAAAAAAATTTTGTTCTTCAAGCTTTTCAACCTTTGGAAGGTCCTTATTATCATGAGCTAGTTGTTGGAACAAGAAAACCATCCGTTCTTGCTAATGGAAGCCCTTGAGAGAGGAGTGAAGAAGTGGAGTGGAGAAGGTAAGGTTTAATCCTCGTTTCATCGTTATAGATGATTGTGTATGTTGTGAAGTGTGTAGAGGAATGAAGTTCATGAAATTATAGTATTGTATGGTGTGGCCGTGTATATGTAGCATGATGTAGAAGTGAAAAACTAATTTATTTAGCATGTTTGGATGGTTGTAAATTGGACGTTGGAACATGTGGTAATATATTGAAATGAATGAAATGCATGAAATAAAGATGTTGGTGTTGTAGCCGAGAGTATGGCTGATTTGGGTAGACATGAAGAGTTAATGTTATTTAGTATTTTGATTGTCGTTGTTATGAATTTTATGGCATGAAATGCATGTTGGATGATCAAAGTGAAGAGTAAGTGTAATGGACTGATTTGGAACATTATGTGATTTCAACATAGTTTCTTGTATTAATGGAAATGATAATGTAAACGTATGGAATGGTTGATGAAGTATGTGAATTCGGAAGAAAGAATTAAGTCGTTATCATTTTTGTTGAAATTGGAAGGTGTTGGGTGAAATGGTATGTTGATTGAATTGTTTTGAATGCTATAAGTGTTGCTAGAATAATTGTTGGAATTATTGTGGTAGTTTGGCCGGGTTAAATTCCCGGATTGTTGTTAGTTGAAATCGGCCAAGTGGAACTTGGTGGGATGGTATTTACGGGGAATCTTTGTCGAAATTTCAGTAATGATGTCAATTCAAGATTCAATCACTAAATGCACTAATCACTATTTATTAAGTGACCAAAATTGTAGATTTTGGGAAATTGCAACGCAATTTGGAGCGGCGTACAAGGCGGAAAAGGTATGTAAGACTTCACCTTTTTTCTATGGCATGTCTTAGACGTAATATGTTGGATAAGAACCTCGGGGACCCTTCCACCCTCCAGAATCCGCACCTAAAGTTTTCCCTTTTTCATTCAGTGGAATTGAATTAAAAATTGTGTAGAAAGTGAAAGAACATCCTAAACACCTCTAGGACTTGCATAAATAGGACTCGACTAACCTAAAACCCTCACATGCAATGCCATGACATGTAACATATGTAAATTTGTGTCGCACGCCTCATTTGACCTTGGCAGGCCCATTGTTTTCCGGATTTTCCTTATTGTTCATTAAGCTTATTTTCATGCTATCCAAAAAACCTTTGATCCTATCGTTCCTCATCGACAAGTACTATACCTATCCCAATGAGAATACTTTCTTCTCAATAATGATAACGATGATGTAGAATACTCAATATGCTACGATCAAGTATGACATGAAGATTTCTAAGCAATATTCAATGTGAATACAAAGGTGACAAACTAGAAAGGTCTTGATCCTCTAATAGCGAAATTTCACTTTTGTGTAATATGCTATGTTAAAAAAATAGAAGGTCTATGAATTGACGTCTATGATGCCCATGATATCATACTATGTTTTCTCCTAGTACTATTCTTCATAATGTTGACCTCGTAATTGTCTCGCCTTACTTTCGAGGTGAGACAAAGCGATCCGTGGTTATTTCATAATACAATCGGAGGTCACCGACCTTACGTCCACTCCGATGGACACGTTGACCTTCCTTGAGCCTGCCATGCATCGTCGTTTATATGATAATGTATATAATACCTGATATTAATGAATGTATGTGTATACATGTGTATATGTGGGGAATGGGGAGGGCAAGCGTGTCCGTTCGGTGGCTTATCATCCGGACGCGGGATGCCGGACGCGGGATATGGGAGAGCCGTACGCGGCGTACATTTTGTGTGATATATATATATAATATGATATATTTGGGACAACATTGGAGGGGGGGTGGGAGGGCGGATGAATTCGAGCGTCTGTCCCTGAAAGCAAAAGTACGCACCGTTTTTCGAAATATATCTGTTTTCTATGTACAAGAACAAGGAACACCCCGTGTTCGAAGAAAAAGAAAAAAGAAAAAGGCTAGGCATGCATGGCTTCCATGCACGAGTGGCACTCACATGTACGGAAGTTACCCCTTTATCCTATGATACTGTCTATGTTTCCATGTAACGATTCTTACTTTTACACGCGATATGTTCGCTTTTACACGTGAAATGTTCCATATGTATATCTCGTATAATACTCTCCTTTACATGATATGCTGCACGCTCTTACTATGTTATTCTTGTTCATGTCTTACATACTCGGTACATTTGCTCGTGCGGACCTCTTCTTCGAGGCCGCGTTCGTGCCGCGCGGTACACCCGGACGGATCGAGGTTAATATAGAAGATGTTCCGGCGAAGTTGACAAGCCTCCATTTGGCACCGGAGTGTGGCCGGTCCGAGTACACGTGCGAGATTTACGATCACGGTTAGAGACTTTGCGTACGTAGTCGTAGGTACCGAAAGTCGGGCTTTGTCGGTGGCCTTATAGGCTAATGTGTTGGTTTGTACTATGATATAAGTTTTATACGGCATAAATTCGCGTTTCAAGGAAAACGAAACGAGAAGAATACTTTAGTGAGCTTTATTAGATGTATTTGTGACTTAGAAAAAAAAAAAAAAAATCTTACACATGGAATAAGAACAACAATCCGGAATTCAACCCGCCAAACTATCAATCATATCGCAACCATATTAACAATTTCCAATTTCAATCCAAGATACATTCTAACAACTTAATCAATATACTACTTCCATCAAAACCTTCCATCTCCAATGAAAACAATAACAAACTAATAATTCATATACCAACAATATCATACAAGTCTCATTATCTTCATGCATGCAAGAATCATCATATTCCATGTACGTAAACTTACACAACAAGTCTCCAATCACCCAACTTCACTAACTCATTAAGCTTCTATTTGGAACGTGCAATTCACAACACAACAACCAACATACTAAATAAAACTTACTCACCATTTCTTCATAGTTCAACACATATACACGGCTATACATACCATAAGCACTACACGGCCACCACATATATATATATATATACACAACTACGACCTCTCCAAATCATTGATTTCCATTATCCACATAGCATTCACAATAACAACAACCATATATTGGATAAAATAGTTAAATCATCATTCCTACACACCTGCTTTATGTACACGGCCACACATAGTTTCTTCCCCTTCCATGAATTTCATCCACTCTTTCATGCTACAACACATAGAATCATCCATAACATATAAAAAGGAAGTGAATTCTTACCTTCTTCCTTAATTCTTCACTTGGCTAGAATTTGCAACTATATGAATATAAGTTCCCTTGCTCCACCAATCACCCCAGTTTGCTTAGGACCCTTCAAGGGATTGTTTGGCTATGAAGAACAAGTTGGAAGCTTTCTCTCTTTCTCTTTTTTTTTTCGGTTTCTTTCCTTTTTTTTTTTTTAAAGGGCCGAATGGCCTTGTCTCCTTTCTCCTTCTTTCTTTTGTTCTTTGCTCCTTGAAAATTCTAGAGAAATGATGAATATGAAGGAGACTTCCTACATATATATCCACAAGTCTTCCATCAATTTCCATTATTTATAAGTAGGTCCCTCCAAGTAAAAATATGACCACATGATTCCTCTTTTTCCTTCTCAAAAATTCATCCATTTTTCTTGGATTTTCTTAAAATAAATAAAGACTAAATGTCTTCCTTTGTAAGACTTGGTCCACATTTCCCTATAGTTATTAATTAACCCCCACAAATTAATAAAAGTGTGAGCATATGCCACACATGCCACACGGCCAACTTGGAATTTTCCAAAAATTTTTCTTGAACACTTGTGAAATTACCATTTTACCCTTAGGCTCTCTTAATAATTCCGCTTCTAAATTCTTCGTAAGCAACTCGTATGCCAAACGCAACAACAATAAGGCCTTACTTGTTGTCTTCCCGCGATTGTCTAGAATTATTCGATTGCACAAAATGCGGGATATAACAATGTGAAACACCGAACCTTCATGGTCGGGTATGCTATGTAAATGATATGTATATAAATACGAATATGCTATGAATACGAAAATGGATATGAAATGTGAATGAGTAGGGATATGAATACGGATACGGATATGGATGTATGTACACAATCACGCATTAGAAATGGAAAGTCCCTATGGAAAGCAAGTAAGTGTTTATGACGATGATACTACTATCTCCCATCCTATGCTATTTCTTGTGTTGCTTATTATGCTTCTATAATGATGTTGATCATGCTTTGCATACTCGATGTACATTCTTCAGATCGATCGTCCTTTTGTTTGTGGATCTTTTAGCGTCATGCCCGCAGTCACTGTGGGACACAGGCTTGATCCATAGCTTTATTACTCAGGGACTACATAGCGGAGCTCCATTTCATTCGGAGCTACAAATTTTGGTATTCATTCTTTTGTGTATATATTTATGGGCATGGTGGGGTCCTGTCCCGCCTATATGATATGACATACTCTCATTAGAGGCTCGTAGCCATATGTATATGGTTAGATGTGTTTGGCCTTGTCGACCTACATTTTGGATATTATTTTGTAGCCTCGTCGGCTTATGTACATCTATATGGGCATTGTTATTGATGATGATATATATGTATTGTTGCCCAATAGAAATAGTATTGTTGATGGATAGAAAGAATGATTTAGCTATGTGACTCACCTAGTTGTAAATGTGTATGTACGTTAAGAGGTGCTCGGGTAGGTTAGCACCGGGCGCCCGTTGCAGCCCTCCGGTTGGGTCGTGACACATTTACTCGTTCGGTGCCATCTCAGGTTATCCCTTCTTGTACCCGTTGATCTTGGATACACACTGTATTGCCTCTGTGTAGTTCATCAGCTAGGCTCTCTAATCCTTTACATCCTCATCACAGCCGCTCTCACATTGACACCCCCCAAATGTTTATTCAATATCACTTTATTGCTAGTAATTATAATGGTTATGCTTCTCAAACTATTCTCCCCAATTCCTTTTCAAGATCAGTTATAACAATATCCAAAATGCATATATACATAATGCTTCCTCACCATTTTCATTATTCTTCTGTGCGTATTGCTTGGAACAATCTATAATCCCAGCTCAAACTAATTTCATACTTCATCGCCTCTTCGAGCTCCTGCCAAAACTTTTCCCCTTAACTTCCTTCCCTCAAATCTCGCGATGCCATTCAAAGAATATAGGGCTATGGCTATTCTTACTTCATTACGACTTTCTTGCAATGTAAGTATATTTACCCTCGATTTCCTTGTACCGTTTATTACCTCGTCAGTCATTATACTCTGTTAGCCTTACAGTGTGGCCTTCTTCCTATTTTAGTTGGGCATAACTTCACGTTGATGGTTCCTATAATTCCAATAGTATATGCTCTCATATTCAGTATAACTGATGATCCGTGAGGTGCTTCCTAATATTCGGTGATACAGCTGGACAACGCTCTTCCTTCCCTTCGAAATTGCCAGACTTCCCACCGTTGCTCCTTTTGCTACAATCGTCATCTCTTCCTGGTGCTAAAATTCCCTCTTATCGACATCCCAAGTGTCCTTTGGGTTCGTCATCCTTTCCATCATTCTCTGTAGAATTATCTTGAAGACTTTTCTTACTCTCTTTATTACTCTTTAAGATGCGTCATTGCCTATTTAGGTGCGGCACAAGGTTTCCTGGTCTCGAAATATCATACCTCACGTCCGCATGAAATATCCTCTTGATCCATTTTAATTCCTTTCCATACCTACTTGTGGCATGCCTGTTTTTAATTCGTTTCTGCTCCCTCTTAATGCTTTCTTAATATGCCACTACGTCCTAAATTTTGGCCTCTTTAAGCTAACATCTTTTTTTTCTTTGGAATTTTGACAATGTTATACCTTATTTCAGGACTAGATTTTCTCTTCCCCTCTTTTTAAGAGTGTTTTTATACACAAGTAACTCCCGAACATCAGTAGTCATCGGCCTACCCTAACGATCCGCCAACTCTTTTGGTCTCTTATAATACCGGAGTTCTCTCATCGTATAGCTTGACTTGTTTTCTTCTCTGCTAATCGAGGGCTTTGCGTATAAACGAAGCGCTTATGCATTACCGATCCATTCTCGCTACCTTCTTTAAGTCCCTTCTACTTCTACCTTATGTGACTGAACATTTTCCCGAATCAACAAGTTAATGGGGACATTGGTATCTATCAAAACATATTACTAAATGTTTGGTCACACTTTGCTCTTGTTATCCCTCGTCTTCCTCCACAACTATTATCACTGAAACTTTTCTTATTCTGTATTTTCGGTTTCACCTTACGTTTACAATGTACCATTGAAAGTTAATATGTTACACTCTTCCATTTCCACTATCAATCCCTTTTACTCACTTAGCTCACTTATTCGAAATTTTCCTTGACTACTTATTTGCATCCCATCTATGCATTGTAGTTCTTCCAGTATCCTGCCACTTCCTGTTCGTGTCGTAAAATCCCTGCAATATACTCTCTTCTTTCCTCTCCTTCCGGCCGCTAAGGCTAGTCCATACTTATGAATATTTCCCATACATCCTTCTGTTTCCTCTATAATCGAATCTCGATATTATTTATCCTCATCCCATGTCAGTGTTGCACTACCTCTCGGTTAGCTTTGTTAGTTCATTATCCTCTCACTTGTCCTTGGTGATTGCTCAATTTTTCCTTTCTCTTCTCTCTTGTCCTTTTGATCAGCCTATTAGTATACCTTTCCTACTTTCATCCTCAAACCTTCCTTGAGTTCCTTCCTCCTCGAGAGCCATTCTCCACTTGTTATTTTACAGTATTGACCCTGAAGTTCGTGAGATATTCCTTTAAACGTATAAATCCACTCTATTCTTAAACCATCTTTTAGGAAAGCTTCTCCGTTTCCGAAGCAACCGTGTCAATATAATTACACATTTATCCCTTTATGTACCTCTCGAGAACTGAGAATTTCTTAGTATCATTACAAGGCCTGATCATTCTCTCTCTTACTTCACATTCCTAGTTGTGGTTACTATCCTTTAGTCCCACTTATCGAAGTTTGTTTTCTGACCCCACACATTCGTCTTTTATTCCATACTACCATTCTTTCTCCCCTTTGCTTGCCTACCTTCGAATTTTTATCCAAATAGTCTCTTGTGTTGCCTGTCGTTTCTCTTGGTAGCTTCACTCACCCTCGTTTCTTACACTTTTTCCTTTTCTCAAGACATTCTAATCCATTTACTTTCTATATACTCACTTTCTTCCTTCCCCTAATGCTATTGAATTAGGACTTTCCAAATCTAACATGTAGTGAAAATAACATCAACTTACCTGGTAACATCTATCACTTGAACTTCTCTACCCTGTTCGATTAATGCCTTCAGTATATAGCACGTCGGTTGTTGGGACACACATACCAGTTGGCGCAGCCATATATGGGATGTCATACATGTACATAGATATAATTACTAACATATATATATATATATATATATATATCCATATATATATATATATACTCATCCTGATTCTAGAGCTGTGATGCACCTTCTTTCTCTTTTGCCGGTCTAGTGCGCCTCATCCTTCGCGACCTTTTTAGGTGTTCCAACCACTTCACATGCTCCAATTCCCTTAGGTTACTCTAGTTTCTCATCTGTCTCTTATGTCTGAATTTGTAGGACTCTTAGTACACTTCCCCCGGGGTCACCCATCCCGGTATTACTCTCATCCCAAAGACGCTTAACCTCGGAGCTCTAATGGGATCCGGTGCGTTAGTGCGTACGATCGTATCCACCCTCTTTGCGCAT
The DNA here is from genome assembly GCF_029784015.1 of Lycium ferocissimum. Lineage (NCBI taxonomy): Eukaryota > Viridiplantae > Streptophyta > Magnoliopsida > Solanales > Solanaceae > Lycium > Lycium ferocissimum. Next base: position 65,739 of record NW_026724011.1, read on the forward strand.
GACCTTTATCATATGCCCTAGAACAAGTTGAAATTCTAATGGATTCCAATAAACTCTCGTAATGCATTTCCCTCTGGATTAGAATTAACCTTTTACTCGTTCGACTAAGCAAATGCTATTTTGGTCTTTGAAATCCTCAATGATCGCTTTGGACAATCTGGTGAAAACTACTTTTCATCCTAAACTTCAAGATTTCCAATGGTGGCGAAAACATCTTAATCGCAGTTACTCATAAATACTTTGGTTACTGGCCCCATTAGGATCTCCGCTCGCCGCTATTAAGTAATGATCTATAGTAAATGCACACACATAGGAATTTCCAGACTCATATACTGCATTTAGCCGATCGGTCCTTCAAAACATTTGACGGGCTATAGAGATAGGTGTGCTCCTCATCATTGTCTTCCCACCATCTTCTAGTCTGGCCTTCGTCATCTCTCTCATCTGAGTCCGAGGGATACGGATAATCGAGCAACTCATTTCCTTATAAAAGGCCGTTATAGATCAGAGTACATCCTTAACTCATTAAATATAGTCCTACGTAATGCTCTCCACCAAAATGGTTTTACTTAACCATAACGTGGACCTCCTCCTTATGTGTCAAATTTGATAAGTGCTTAACCCTCGGACGTTCCGTGTCATATAGGGTCCTCTGAAGGGTCCTCCTCCCCGAATTAAAAAACTTGGAGGAATCACGTCGGTAAGTCCTCAGAGGGTATTTTCAATGGAATAGTTGGGAGAGCTCCTTCTGCTCGATCCCGGAACCTGAGGTCCTGAATCTACTCTGGGGGCCTTCTTAGCACCCCCACTATCCGAGGTTGATCTCTTCATCTTTCGTCGATGCTCCGCACTTACCTCAAAAAAAAGGGTCGTAAATGATCTTCTGGGCTCCCCGGCTCTATCGCACGATCTAAGATAGAAAGAAAGGTCAATGATTCCTAAATGCCCTGCAGCCTCCTGTTTTAAGTGTGGTCCGCTTCACACCCATAAACAGGACTCTACCGGACATGGACTGTAGACAATCCCTAGGACGAACTCCTCTTATACCAATTTTGTCACGACCCAAATTGATGGGCCATGAATAGTGCCCGAGCTGGACACTCATATGCGAACCTGCTAGATATGATTAGACTGAAACTAAGGACAATATGGCAATCTGTAAAAGCATGTTGTAGACTCATAATGTCATATATCCGAATGAACCTGTCTCCCGAGGAGTTACAGCTAACCAAAACATAAAAATATGCAGGACAACAAGGTTTCCACTATACACGGGAATATCCAAAATGAACTACATGCGTATGGCTGACCAAACGATATATACAACCCATACATGTCCGAGTTACATTTAAGAGTATGACAATGGCATGGCGGGACAGTGTTGCCATACCCCGAATATGCATAGGTTTAAATCAAAAGGATCTATACCAAAATGGCCCAAGCTCCAGAACAATGGATCTCTCCAAGCAAATGTGTTAAGTCCTAGACCCGGGATCAACAACCGGGTGTCGTACTGCGGGCATGAAACGCACCCTAAAGAAAAATGGGTAGGTCTTGCGAAAAAAATGTGACCGAATATGTAACATGAAGTACGCACGAAGATCATGATATATATATAAATATATGACCATGATCGGTGAGATAATAATATACATACGTAATCAAGGATACCATGCATCCGTACCTTATAAATTTAGTCAAATTATATACTATGCGTACACTTGTACCCGCCAATTATGGGACTCGTAGATGATAATATATACCGTACACCGGCCACAAAAGACTCGGTGAGATAATAATATATCGTACCGTAAGACCCATTATGGGACTCGAACTATAATAATATATACCGTACCCGGCCCATTATGCACCGGTGAGATAATAATATATACCGTAGGTCCGACCCATTATGGGACTCGGTGAGATAATAATATATACCCGCGCGTACCCGACCCTCTAGTGAGGACCGGGTGAAATATGAATATATACAGTACTACGGGCCCCGTGAGGGACTCGGTGAAATATGAATATATACCGTACCCGGCCCTCTAGTGAGGGACTCGGTGAAATATAAATATATACCGTACCCGGCCCTCTAGTGAGGGACTCGGTGAAATATAAATATAAACCGTAGGCGGCCCTCTAGTGAGGGACTTAGTGAAATATGAATATATACCGTACCCGGCCCTCTAGTGAGGGACTCGGTGAAATATAAATATATATATATATATATGAGGGACTCGGTGGGCATGCAATGCAAATGTGCACGAATAGAATATTAGGAGTAATTATTTACAAAATGAATCATCATTTGAGACTCGAGGGAATAGATAGAATGAACCAACACTTGGGAAACCAAAGACAACTGTCATGTCAAGTACTACTGAGAACTAGAGTTCATTGGAGTCATATGTGTTCGTCGTTTGCTCATTTTATGGATTTCATGCCAAAGAAGAAAGATATATTTACATATAACCTCCAATTATATACATATCATATATATATATCTACATTACTCGTCCGAGCTCGTAAGTCTACATTTAAGAGGATTCACACTATCGTTAGAATCATCATAGTATACTTGTGCTAAGCTTTCAAGTTAAACTGTTCTATATCCTACCGAAAATCTGGCAACATCTCCCCTGTTTATATGCCTAGCCCGAAATCTTAATTCAGCAACCAACAACAACAACAACAACAATACCAATATCAATAATATCATTTCTACCAACATGTACCATAAAATATCCCTTACAACGCTTTCCAATTTTCATAACCAACAACTTTATCATACGAGCATTTAACCACTCTATCTTTGTGAATAAACCAAAAGCAATATTAATAAAGAGAGATTCATACCTTATTCTTGTTAAAGTAGCAATATCTTCAATATCCTCTTTGAATCCACGTCAAAATCCACCGCACAACAATACTAGAATTACGATTATGAGCTATCCGAGCCTCAACTAATTGAAATCACTCCAATTCCTCACTTTCTTTATGACACAAATACCCCTATATGTGTGCTGAGCTTAGAGACTGATATTGTGTGGAATAAAATGAGGTTTGGTCCTTTTATAGAGTGACAAAGTCGGTGGAACCGACTTAATCACTGACCTTGGCGAACGTGAGGGTCTCCCACAAATGCGATGGTTTAGAATATTTCTGGCCATCGCGAATGCGGGCCCCAGGTCGCGAACGCATAGTGCAAATTTGCCTAGTTTAAACCAGATTTTCGTTCTTCACCCGATCGACCTCCACTCCTTCCGATTCTTCTCATACATGATCTTAAATCCTCATAACCATAAGATAGGTGCATATCACTCCAGATCGCAATTAAAACAACTAACACCTAACGAACCTCAACGTCCAAAATGATATTCCATGTAACAATTCAAGATCACTCCCGTAACTCAACGACTTACCGGCCACAAATGAACGGATCTTTTAATAGCAACAAGAATATCAAGAGGATATTGAGGAAAATGATCAAAGTTATAAAGGTTCACGGCTTACTTGCCTTATGCTTATCTTCGGGATACCGTACTACAAACAGAACTTCAACAAAGAGGAACTCCATATTTGTTAGTCTATAGTACTGAAGCAGTCATACCTGCCGAAGTCGAGATATGTTCTTTGAGAATCATTCAAGAAACAGAATTGGACAATGCTGAATGGGTCCGAGCTCGATAAGAGCAATTGTCTGTAATCGATGAGAAAAGGATAGTTGTCGTATGTCACGATCAACTATACTGACAAAGGATGGCAAGAGCTTTAAACAAGCGAGTCAGGACTCGGCTTTTTCGAAATGGGCAGCTGGTGCTCAAAAGAATTTTCCCATATCAAGAGGAATACAAAGGGAAGTTTGCTCCCAGCTGGCAAGGTCCTTACGTGGTCCGCAATGTACAGAGGAGCGATAGTACTGGCAGAAATAGATAGACAAGAGTGGCTGAAGCCGATCAACTTAGATGCAATCAAATGCTACCATGCATGAAGATGAGATTTTTCAGTTTATAATAGTACTCTTTGTTTGTAATCATTATTCTATTTTTTTGTATTAGCTATTTTCTTTTACTTGTAATCGTTTGTAATAGAAAGGAAAAACAAAACGACTTTTCTAATATGAACTACGTAATAACCTGACTTCCCCACAGTGGGATACATAGGCCTTATAGATCCATCCGGCACCAATGTACATTGCCTTATTAGTAAGAACTAAAAACCCTTTACTTTTTATTCCGAACTACGTTCGACTTTTCTTAGCCGCCGCGACATACGTTAGGCACCCTTTGAGCTCGGTCGCACCAAAATAATAACCCAAAAAACCCCTAGGAAGCCTCAAAGATAGAACTTCAAGGAGGACGCAAGGATCTCCACTCGCCCAGCTGAGGTGGAATTCCTGAGAAGATCTCAGAAGTTTGCGCCGTCAATCCACTACAAAGAGTTAGCCAACCCAGAGTTTTAAGCTAGGGCAAATTTTTTGAGAAGATCTCAAAATTTCTCATTTATTTAATATCCTGGGGCAAAAATTTTGAGGGGACCTCAAAATTTCTCGCAACTCGGTAGATTAGGCACGAGAGTTCGGCAGTCAAGATTCAAACTGGGGCAGAATTTTTGAGAAAAGAACTCAAAAAGTCCACGCAAAGGAGCAAAGAATCCAATCACGAAAGAAGGGATGTCCCTCATTCAAGGCACATGTCATGACAATTAATCTTATCCGCTTTCAAAATAATGCATTTATTTTCCTACAAATTCGATACCTTTATGGAAACTTTATAAAAAATGATTTTCTGCATAACAAAAATAAATTTATCTTTTGAATACCGGAGCCGAAGGGTTTTCGAGTCCAAATAGCCAAAGATGTGACAGCGCCAACGACACTAATCAACTTTAAATAGGAAAAACTAACCCATTTCCCCGATACAAAGTCCACTAACATCGTGCGACGGTCCTTTTTCTAACTTTGCTTCATGTGCAGGAAACGGTTCGCCAAAGAAGGTCAAGACTGCTGCTGAGATCAGGCTTTCAGAAAAATATCTAGCCATAAGGGCAACAAAGGGTTAAATCCGTAAGGGATAAATATCTAAGCCACAAGGGCTGTGAAATATCGAAATACCATAAGGGATAAATATCTGTTACACCTCGTAGTTTCGTCCGTTGAGATTCTTTAGGTGTTAGTTGTCCTAATCGTGGAAACTGGAGTTACCTTCTAGGATATATCAGATTATATGTTCTTATATTATGGTTATGGGATTTTAAGCCCATGAAATAAGCTATGGAAGGATTTGAGGACAAGCAAATTAAGGAATGGAGTTTGTCGGAACTTTGGGAAAACTTGGCAAAATTTTCAAACAGGATTCTGGTCCAAATTGGGGGAGGTATATCTCCTAGAATATAAGGAGTTTTGGTGTGTTTCTTTCATCCAAATTGAATTTCATCGAGTCTAGTTTCCAACGCAACAAACCATTTGTCAATGTAACATTGGAGTAAAAAGCTATGGGTGTTTCAAAACAGACTGTCTGAGCAGAAAATTTTGACGGACCATTTGACGGCCCGCAGGAATTTTGACGGACCGTAGAGGGAATTTTGTCGGACCGCAGAAATTTCTGCGGCCCGTCAAATTGCACCAACCCAGCGTAAAATAGTCACAGTGAACTATATTTGACTGGGCAGTTCTACGGAGCATTTTGATGGTCCGTAGGAATTTTGACGGCCCATCAAAATAGGCACAGAATTGCCCGACGGGATTTTAAGTTACGCTTTATATATTTCACTCCACTTCATTTGGAAATTTTATTTTACTAAATCAGATCCAAAAGCTCTCCAAAAACCCTCTCTTCAACTCCATAAACTAATCCAAGCCAAAATCCAAGGGAGATTAAATATCAAGAGGCAAGAATCAAGATATCCATGTGTTAGAAGTCTTGCTAGGGTTATTAGACTTCAAGAATTTTTTGGGTATTGAAGCTAGGGTTTTCATAGAAGTTAATAGCTTGCTCCAAAGCTCATTCTTATAAGATAAAAGGTTAGTTTTCATGCTTATTACATGTTATCAAGAATGTTTAGTTGTTGAACAACTTGAGTGGAAGGAGAAAGTAGAAGATGAGTTCTAAATGTAGTTTTTATGATGTTTTTGAGTAGTAAGCTAACTTGAGTTATGATTCTTAGTATGATATGGATATAATCTTTCTATAGAAGGTAATAATGATGATGAGACACGTTCTACGAAAAATGTGCAAAGGGTTGGTGTGAAGTTGCTAGTGCAAGTTGAATGTGAGAATGAATATGGAAGACTTAATGCAATGTGACTACGTGATTATGATATTGTAGATATTATTATGGTTATTTGGGAGTTGTTTTGTGATATGGTGGAAGTCGATGAAATAGGGGAAATGCTGCCCGATTTTCGTTAACTCATGAATTGTTCTAGTTTGGATTTAAGAGTATCTTTAACGCTTAACCAAGGTATGAATCCTTTTAAATGTAGATTTTTCAAGCTTCAACAGTGAAAATTATGTAGTTAAGAAGACGACGAGGTATATAAGGCTAACCCTTCTTTCATTAAGGCATGGTCCCATTGCTAAATACCTTCATATGAGTTCCATAGCGTCTTCCAAATGACTTCATTCCTAGAATCGCTAAGGCTCATGATTCTTGATAAATCTCATAGTTCCATCCTATGATAGTTGATTCTCTAAGGAAGGATATAATGAAAATGATGATGACGATGATAATGTTGAAAACGTGTATGTGCTTCTATGTATATATATGTATATATATATATATATATATATATATATATATATATATATATATATATATATATATATATATATATATAGTATGACTACTAAGCGCACCGAGCCTTCATGGCCGAGTATGATATCTATCGCGCGCGCGCCACCGATTGGGTACGGATAACACCGAGCCTTGGTAGGGCCGGTACGTATAACACCGAACCTTATCATGGATGGGTATGTAATACACCGAACCTCTATGGTCGAGTATGATACTACTACACGTATAAATGTATGAAATGGAAGGTTCCTATTAGAAAGGGGATAAGTAAATACGATGAACAACGCTAGAGGTATAAATGGCTTCATTATCTCATGACCTCTCTATCTTATGTTATTTCTTACATTTCTATTATGATGTTGATTATGCTTTACATACTCAGTACATTATTCGTACTGACGTCCTTTTATTTGTGGACACTGCGTCATGCCCGCAGGTGGACCGGGAGACAGGCTTGATCCGTAGATTTCTTTTCAGGGACTACATAGAGGAGCTCCATCTCATCCGGAGCTACAATTTTTGGGTATTATTCTTTTTTGTACATACATATGGGCATGGCGGGGTCCTGTCCCGCCTATATGATGTTACATACTCTCCTTAGAGGCTCGTAGACAGTTGTGTATGGTTAGATGTCTTGCAGCCTTGTCGGCTCATATTTTGTATATCATTTTGATAGCCTCGTCGACTTGTGTATATGGATATGTGCATTGTTATTGATGATGATATAAATGTGTTGTTATCCAACGAGATTAGCACTATTGATGTATATAAATTATGAGTAAGCCATGTGGCTCACCTAGATGTGAATATGAGAGTACGATAAGAGGTACCCGGGTGGGTTAGCACCGGGTGTCACACCCTAACCTGTGATAGGGCATGATGGGCACCCGACCCTTACTTAGGGCCGAGCGAACCCGCAAATTCTCATGATACTCGTAATCATACTGGGCCCTTAATCATGACACGAATGCATAATGAAAGTTTTTCAAAAAACAACATACTTTTCGTCTTTCTCAAATCAAAGAAAATCTGTGAACATATAAAATCTGTAATATAATGCATAATGATACATCGGCTTACATAGCCGCTTACAAAGCTGACATATTATATACATGAGTCTGTCTGCAAAGTCTCTAACATAACTCAGATACCATAACATAATACTCTGACTCGGCAGCACTCCGGAAGGAAACGGAGCTCGCCAATCCAGCTGGAACATCTTCTGCTATTGTCCTCTAATCATCTGTGTACACCTGCCCGGCATGAAACGCAGCCCCTGAAGAAAGGGGGTCGGTACGAAATATGTACTGAGCATGTAAAGCATGAGATACACAGAAACAGAATCATACTAGAATAAGGAGCATAAAAATCGTAAGGCTTGCCTCTGAAACATAAAACATGCGTATCAATGTCATATTCAACTCATTATGGGATTTAGAAACGTAAGTAAATAATCATCATGTACAAATGCATATATAACGTGTCCCGACCCTCCAGTGAGGGACTCGGTAAGTAAAATCATCATATAACGTGCCCCGACCCTTTAGTGAGGGACGCGGTAAACAAAATCATCATATTATCATATCATCATATTATCATATCATATATCATATGCGGTCCGTAATGGGACCCGGCGGACAGAACGTGGTCGCCACCCCATCTTTGGCGCCACAACAAATCATACTTTGGAATATTGCATATCTCCGAACACATCATGCTCCGTATCACATCATACTTCGTAACACATCATACTTCGTATCACATCATACTTCATAACACATCATACTTCGTAACACATCATACTTCGGAATATAGCATAGTGCGCACGATAACATAACCGGCCCGGGACTCGGCGAAAGATGTAACAACAGAAGGCACGAGCAGAGTCGTGAGTAACCATATGCATATAAGACATCATTACAGACTCAACAAATAAGTAAGTAATCATACTCGGGGGTCGGGATGATAGCCATGTTAAGTTCATTCAAAAAGTCGTTAAAACTATACAAAGGAAAGTCTCGGGGGCCCACGGATATGCATCAAACCAATCCGGGCCCGCCCACGAAAGTTAGAGACATTATTCATTATAAAATCTTCTACGAACGTTTCGAAGCGATCCGAGCCCGTCTATGAAAGTTACGGTCGTTCGTAGTTTCAGAATCCGTTAAAAACAAAATCTTTTTATGCAACAGTTATTATCCAATCATGCAAAAGACATAAGGATCATAATTTGACTATATCAAGAATGTTAACATCAAGGAGAAAATAAGAATCGTAGACATGCTCGGATCGTAAGAATAGAGTTACCCCGAGGCTCGTATCATAACCTACTTACAACTAAGACATGCCAAAAGAAAGAAAGGTTAGGCTTTACATACCTCGTCCGCTTCCTAAGCTAATCCAACTTAAGTCTCGACTTCTCATGATCTACAACAACGTCATTAGGCACCAAACATTAGTCATAAGCACTTAGGAATCCAATTCCAAGCTAGCACTTTATCTATCGAAATTCGGGCAGCATTTCCCCCATAAATTCAACATCCCCGAGAATTCAACTCGGCCAAATCTTCAACAACAATACCAACAACCATATTAACAACATCAATAATCAATTCAAAACGCATTATAACGCTAGTAACTCTTTTCTACATATTTCGACAACATTCCATTTATATTCAATTCAACTACATACATTCAAACCAACATCAACGCTCACAAGTTCAAATACTAATCCGAGATCATTCAGACGAGGTTCGAGAACATTTCAAACAATCCGCACAATATTCAAAACAACCCAACCAATATGCAATACCACCCGAAACCTTCCCAACTTGGCAAGAGCAACACAACACATTCTTTTCTTCCAAATTCATGAACTATACCGACAATCCACACGTTAACAACATCATTCTCATAAATTCAAGAAACTATATTAAAATCATATTAGCTACTAAAACATCCGACAAACGTTTACAACTTCAACTTGAAGCATTAAACCCTCATTTGCATCATAGAATCCACAACAATCAACAACCAAAATACTAAGTAACATTTAATTCATTCCTTGTCCCAAAACAGCCCACTCACGGCTACAACATCAACATACAAAGTTTCATGAATTTCATGAATTTCCACACACTACAACATGTACAAATCATCCATAACACATGTAAAGGAATATTAACCTTACCTTTTCCACTTCACTTCTTCACTTAGCTAGGGTTTGTAAGTTGCAAAAATGAATCCTTTTCTTGCTCCAACAACCACTCCACGTTATAGAGGACCTTCCAATTGGTAGAAAAGCTAGAAGAAAATAATTTTTCTTGATCAATTTCCAAGGCACCCATTCGGCCAGCCATGGCCGAATGCCTTCTCCTCTTTTCTCTTTCTCTTGAGCTTTCTAGAGTTGTGTAAAAGATGATGAATTTTGTCATCTCTAGTCTATATATATAGATAGCCCCCTACAAATTCAAGATGGACACTTACCCCCCCCCCCCCCATTATGGCTTAAGGCAATTGGCCAAACCATGGTGGGAGCCCACACGGCCACATGGCCACTTTTGGCTATTTTCATGAAATATTATTTTCACTTCTAGCCCCTAATTTTTCCTTAATATTTTCATCCAATAAAATTATAAGCAACTTGTGCATTAAAACAAAATCGGAGGTTACAAGTCTCTACCTCGTATCCCGAAATAGTCTTGTCCTTAACTTTTCACGGTTAACTCGGAATGTCCCAACGTACAAAATACGGGATATAACATCGGGTGCCCGTCATGGCCCTCCGGTTGGGTCGTGACAATATCTAACCACAAGGGTCGAAAGATCGGAATGCCATACGGGCTAAATATCTAGCCACAAGGGCTATGAAAGATTCAAATGTCACAAAAGCAAATGCCCAGCCACGAGGGCTATAAAGAGGTGAATGTCACAAAGAGCAAACACCTAACCGTAAGGGTCCACCAAGGACAAAAGGCCATAATGGTAAAATCACAGGCCAATGGGGTCGTAGTAAGACAACACGGCATACCTGACCAAGAGAGTCACGGTCGGCATAAAGAACGAAAGAAAGACAATTTAGCCAAAGGGGTCATATCTGTCGTTCCCATTACTTCTTCTTAGTTGCCATGAGGACCATTGCATATTTATTTTTTCCTATCGCCGAGAGGGCCATAACTTCCTCTTATTTGCCATGAGGGCCATTGCATATCCATTTTTTCCGTTCGATGAGATGGCCATCACTTCTTCTTATTTGCCATGAGGGCCATTGCATATCTATTTTTTCCTGTCACCGAGAGGGCCATCACTTCTTCTTATTTGCCATGACGACCATTGCATATCTAATTTTTTCTATCGCCGAGAGGGTTATTCATACAAATGCCGAGAGGGCCATTCATACAAACATGCCTCATACAAACATGCCAAGAGGATCATTCCTACAAACATGCCGAGGGCCATTCATACAAACATGCCAAGAGGGTCATTCATACAAACATGCCAATAGAGCTATTCATACAAACATGCCGAGAGGCGGATTTATTCAAATTGCCAAAAAAGGTCATGCATAAAAACTACCGAATATAGCAAGACGACAAAATAATGTAAAACCAGTTAAGAGACTGCAGTATTCGCTCAAAAAAGATGAAGCGATGTGAAACCAGTCAAAAGACCGCAGTATTTGCTCAGGAAGACAAGAAAATGTAAATCCGGTCAGATGACCGTAGTATTCGTCACCCAAAAGCAACGTTACTCAGTAGATGGGAGCAGATTTATAGCCACCAAATAGAGCAGGTTGATCAAATCAAATCCAAACAGATTGCGGAGCAAACATGAAACTTTTTCTTATGCAGCCGGTTGAGATAAGGTGCCCATGAGAGTCAAGCTCTCCGGCCAGGACTTGGAAGATTATTCCTCACCACTCAGCCACATAAGAACAATTATTTACTTGCGTGCTTATTTGTTTGCTTTTATTCCGTTACCGGTCAGACACACACCAACACACACAAAGGCATTCCTACATAAGGGAAACCCTTTTCCTCCGATTGAGTCAAACTACAAGTTACTTGGTTCCCAAAACAGGGATATGTAGGCGAACTCAACACCAGAGAGTTAATCACACTCCAACCAATCACTTCGGACTTTCCAGTTTGATAGCCGGGAAATTTGAGAATTTGCTTTAATTTGCATTTCCAAGTCATAATAGAGTCGAACTACAAATGGCTTGAATTCTCATGAAACCTAAGATATGCAGGAAACCCAGATACCCGGGTCCGGCCATATATTTTGAAAATTGCATGAAAATAAGTAGGGTTAGTCAAAACTCAAGGTTAGTCAAATTTTGTTGCTCAAGGATGGTCCCGCCATCCCCGAACACCGAAGGGGCAGTTGTTGACACCTAATTTTTGACCTCTCATAATTTGTTTTAATTACCCAGTGTCCTTGAATATTAAACAGAGTGAAATATGTATTTTTGGAAGTCAAAATGATTTTATAAAATTATTTAGATAATATTTTACCAATCTTGTTTGATAAAATAGTTTCTATAATATTATAAATCATTTGGAAATTAATTTACATATTTCTACAATTATAATAATTTGCCAAATTTAACCAAGAAGAAAAATAATTTATGATAATTATTTATTGTTTACATTTCTTAAATAGGCAATTAGCAAGTATTTCAATCTTTTAATTCAAGAAAACCTGATTAATTAAATGATTTAATGATTTTACCCCTCAATTATTAACTTTGCATATCAAATTTGCGCTTGCAATTTTTGAATTAATTAATTATGGTTGCAATTGAAATAAACATTTGTTAATTAATTACGGCCATGGTCAAAATAACCAATCTCATGGTTTATATCCGTTAAGGTTATGTTTGCAATTAAAAGTCCTTTTATGCAATTGGCTGTGTCTCTAAAATTAACTAATTAACTAAGTGTTGTTAAATTTTGGTCATAATTGAAATGTTTAATCAATAGGCATTTTCAATATTTGGCTATCTTTTAAAAGAGTTTTTTACCCTTCCATGTATACAATGGGCTGCCCCTTCTATTTTTCCTTTAAATTCTGACCAGGCCAGCCCGATGAAGGGCATGACCCGGCCCAGCTCCAAAATAAGAAGGAGGGTATACCCCTCCCTTTTTATTTTCATGCGAAACACACCCCAATATCATCTTTTCCTTCCCTTTATCCCAAACCCTAGCCGCCGTGGGGCCACCCTCTCTCTCTTTCCTCTTGTCATCTCGCCATTTTTGGCAAAGAATCAGAGGTGTAAGGCCTTTAGCTGGCCTGGCGGGGACGATTGGAGGCAAGCATTAATTTCTTGGCCTTCTCTCTCCTCCATTGCGACCAAACACGGTATTACCCTTGATTATTTTGATATTTCTTTCGTGGTTTTCTGTCTTCAAATGGTCAAAGACTGTATTTTCTTTAATTACTCTTGTTTGTTTTCGATTTTGAGTACCGCATTATGATTGGTTCTTGAAGAACTTTTTGGATTAGCCTTTGTTGGTTGAAATCTGACCTTTGATGCCTATTTTTTTTATTTAATCTCCACCCTACAACATGGGATGAGAGGAGGAAACCCCATCTTTGGGATTTATCCCACATCGGTGCAATTAGGGTTTGGGGATTTTAGGAGTCTGCTATATAAAGGACCTTAAGTTACATTTATTGGATAGACTTGGACACTGAAAATTATCAGATAGCCTATTACACTCGAAATACTTAAGCTTTTCTGAGCATTTTGCCTCAAAACTTTAAAAGTTCAAGTTAGTTTCAAAAATTTAAAAGCTTTGTTTTGTGTGTGTGGGTTCTGTGGTTTGTGCATTTGGGGTTTTAAGGGGAAAACAAGGACTCCGAGTCCAAATCTCGATCAAAGGCTGCGCATAAGACAGGTAATTCTCTTGCCCTTGTTAATTTCTTGCCCTTTTTATGTTTATGTCTAAGTTATGTGTTAGTTATGTGTGGTTTAGAGTAGTTTTGGCAAAATCTGTTTCATATGTTGTTAAGTAGACTGATTAGATTAATTATTATGTAAATACAATTTAGGGGTCATTAGCTTTTAAAACCTTGTTTACTAAGCGTGTAGTTAGTTTAATTCCTACTTATTACTTTCTTAAGTACATAATGTAAACCTATCTATGATCCTGTTATTGTGTAATGAAATTCTATAGCTTGGTTTAAAGGAGATAATGACTTTTTTTAAGAGACTAAACATGTTGAGATTAAGTGTTCAACCCTTTTTGTTTTCATGTTATTTACCCTGTTAATCTAGTCATGTTCTAAGGTATTTAAATACCACTTGTTCAGTCTGAATCTCCTCAGAATAGGATCTAATAAGGACCATTGTCATGTTATTTTTTTTGTCTCCATGCGTTGTTTAGAAGAATGGGGTTAATCTCTGCTTGTTTTCTCTAAATTTGGGTCTGTTGGTTGACTGTTATGACATCTGCTAAGTATTATATCTAGTCCTGACCTAGAAATTTTTTAGTCATGCCAGTGATTGAAGTTATGTTATGAATGGTTGTCCTGTTGATTATCTATTGTAAACCTAGACCAATAGGGGTTGAACTTGGTCAATACTTTTACATACACCTAAGCTTTCTTGTTTAACACCAGGGTTAGGGTGCCTAACTCTCTGTCTGAGTTTTAACTAATCTAAAAGTTAGTTTTTACTTGCCTAAGATATGTCTGCACATGTTTAAGCTAAGTATGGAGTCCCTTGGAACCTGTGTGAGCTTGATGCTTCAGAATGATTTCTCTGTGGTGTGTGCTAGAGCTAAGTGTTGTTCCAAAGATGTGTTATTGAGGATAAAAATGGAACCTGTGTGTTTACTGGACTTGAAATTACCACTATTGAACTAGAAATAACACTTACTTGACTTGAGAAAAGAATCAGACCCTCTATATGCTGCCTGTAACAACTTTGTTTTTCAAACTATGAAACTGGTACTACTTGGTGTTTTGGTTTTTTGATGTTACAAATCTCAGGTTACATACTAAAAAGCTAAAGGCATTTTTAAAACTTAGTCTAGCACCTGTGAACCTCTATTGATGTTTAGTTGAGTCTTATGAGGGTGTTTGAGTTTCTTCATTGGCAAAATCTGTGATTATCTGTTGTGTGGCCCTATATGTGACTTTGTAGGCTTGCTTCATTATCTGTGACCCTACATGTTTTCTTGCCTTAGTTGTGTTTGTTCAAATAAGAACTGATTGTAAAACATGAACCCAAGTGTAGTTTGAGGTCATTACATGAACATAAGTATTGAAGGATTAAGTTAAAAGGAGGTTGGGACTTAGTATATAAATAAATATGAGTGTGACTCACCTAGGACCAATGAATTCCTTATACTATTTGTTATATATATATACTGAAATTTCTCTTTTTCCTTTTCTTGGCTGCTTTCAAATCTGTCTCTATTGAATTAAAGTGTTAAAAAGGATGTAGAAAGGTTAAATAAGACAAGGTTTGCTTTTTTTGAGTTAACTATTGGATCGTTTGTGGTTAAATATACCAAGACCATACTTAAAGTATACCATATATACATAGTCCCTATATACCTTTAGTGTGTAAGAACTTGTATACCCAGGATAAACATGGTATACTACTGGTATCGGGTTTGGAATCTGTTATGTTTTGTACCAATAAGTATAATATCTATCTGGGCTTGTGCTCTAATCTTTATGCTACATTTGGGCTGGCCTTTGCCTTGTGTATGTTCATTAATTTGGGCTGATCTTTGGTTATTTGAAAACTGCATTACTGCCAAAATGGGCTTTATTTTAAAAGGGTTATATTTGGCCTTTCTTGGGTTTTATTTATGTCACCTAATTGCTTGACCTTTCTACGCTTCTCCTTTCCTCCTTGTTTACTCTTTTTTTTTTTATGTAAATATATCTGTGCTTATCTGTTTTCTTATGAGAATCATATGCATTTATCCTTTAGTTTAATAAGTAAGCATAGAAAACCTTCTAACCCCTCCTTTCTTTTCTTTTTGTTACATGAAAAAATACCGAGGCCATTTGGGCCAGTTCTTCCATTTGAAACTTGTTGGGCCCAAGGCCCAACTCTCCTTGATTGATCGAGTTCGAATGATAATAAGGGAAGCAAATATGATGAAGGCCCATCCATGGGTAAAAATGGAGGCTGGTGGGGTTGGTAAGCCTACCAGTTCGATTTTCCTAATGGTTCTCTTTCAAATTCGATTTATATATTATGTATGTATATGCTGTATATGTATTGAATATAAATAATAAAACCCCTATGCATGTTAGAACATAGTAAAAACATGTAGTATTTTAGGAAAGTCGTCAAACCATTTTCAAACGTGGTTAATGATCAACATTTTAAAGTTGGATATGATACTGCGGTTAAGACTAGTAAACGTGGTTAATGATCAACATTTTAAGGTAGTAAACCCATTTTGTTAAGACTAGAATAGTAGTGACTCTACTCGGGAGAAATCCCGAGTGTGTCCTAGTCCGGCAACAAAGTGAGTTAAACACTTACGCGGATTTTCTAAACCAAAACCCCTTTTTATAAGGGGACTTTTTTTTGTCCTAGTCCGGCAACAAAATGAATGACATTTTTTTTGCGGAAAACTAAAACTTTTATACAAATAAATACATTAATCACACATTGAAGCTCGTAGGTCAACCGTACTCTACGGATCTTTAATACTAGGGTGCGTAAAACTTTCTCAAGGGGATCACCAGAACCCTTACCTCGAACTTTGGTCCAATTTTTTTTTTTTTATTATTTTGAAAAAATCTTTAAACCTGGTTTTCCTATTTTTCCATAAATAAATTAGGTGGCGACTCCAAAAGAAACACTAAAATCCAATTAGAGCACCAACAACCTCGTACTAACTTTTATGCCTTAACTCGCGTAAAAGCGAACCGTAACACTTCTTTGTTGACAAATCTTTCAAATACTTACCAAAACCCAGCATCTCTTGGAAAGCATCAAGGAATGGAATGTTCATGGATAGTTGTTTCAAATGATCACAGAACCTTTGGCACTTTGCAACTTCGGTCTTCTTCACCAACCTTTGAGAGAAGGGAGGTGAAGATTTAAAAAATATGAGTCAAGGCCCTAAGTGCCCCCGTCACCTTACCTTTGTCTTTGTCTTTGTCTTTGTCAGTGTCATTTCTCACCTCTTGAGCCTTTGAACTCTCTAGAACACTCTCACCTTCAATTACAATCAGACTTTTAACGTGCGCTTTTTGAACAACAATTGGCACCTCAATTTGTGCCTCTTCTTCTTCCTCTACCGGTTCCCTTTCAACTACTTCTCTCACCCTCACTTTGAAGTAGTTTCCCACTTCGATTAGTGATAGCATTGCACTTGGCTATTGGATCACCTCCACTACCCTTTGGGTTCGGTATTGGGCCGGTTGGGAGTTGTCCCCTTTGTGAAGGATATTTTTCTTGAGAAAGAACTCTCATTTGTTATTGTTGAAAACTATGCGTCCACCAAACAATGTATAAAGGGACCTGGTTGGGTACCAGTTCCTCTTATGCAATGCAGTAAGTAAAGAAGGCCCTGTTTTTACCGTGGAAAACTCCTTGCTCAAGGGATTAAAAACCATGACCTACGCCAGTAGGATTTCAACTCCACTAACCGAGCAAACTCAGGTTACAACTCTATTGCAAGCTAGAAGTTAACTCCCATAACCCCTCAGCCTTACAATAACGCTTATTCAACCCTCATACTTGACTACCCCTAGCCAAGCACACTAATACACCTAGACTCACTCCAGCCTAGAGTACTACTCAAAGGCACCCCTTGAGATTTTACCGTGACTAACTCTAGCCACACACTAATACAACTAAGCTAACTCTAGCCTAGTGTACCACTCAAGAGCTTGTGGAAGCAACCTTGAGAATCTAGAACACCTACAAACATCTTTCTTTTCGGGAAGAGTAGGTTTACAGTTTAAGCACAAGTAAACAAAGACTTGCAACAACCTAAAGAACATATACAGTATCTTGTGTCTAGATCAGGTTCTTCGGCTTATAGATGGCTTTGTTCTTAAGAGCACTTGAGAAACTTGTGTCGGCAGATTCTGCACAATATGGATTAGGTTTTTCAAGTCTGCTTAATATGTTTCCATCATGTTGTATATATAGCGGGAGCATGTGGGATGGAAAGAGACCACTCATTCACTTTGACCTAAAGCATGGGTCAACTCACAGTTGTACTTGTGTGCAGCAAGTGGCTCTACTTTACAGTTGTTCTCTACTGATGGTGCAAGGTGCACAGAGAGCAGGTTATAGACCAGGTCTCTATCTGGTTCTGAAATAGTTTGACAATCATTGTAGCGGTTCTATTTTTTTTCGATTCGCATTTGCACTTGCCTCATTTAAAAAGGAAAGTGTCGCGAGAAAGTCCGGTTGTCAATCGTAACGGAAAAAAAGAAAAAAATATACTTCTATATGGATGTTGCTCTAAATGGGCTTTATTTTAGAGTCGCCACCTAATTTTTAGGATATTAGGAAAATCAGTTCGAAAAGGGTTCATTCAAAATGGTTAAATTTTAAAAGAATCCTAATCTAATCAAAGTATGGGTAAGGGTTCCAGTGATCCCCCGGGAAAGGTGTTAGGCACCCCGGTATTAAAGATCCGTAAAATACGATTGACCTACGGGTTCTAATAGTATGCCTTTGTAGATATAAATTGTTTATCGTGAAAAAACTGTTTCGGTTTATATTTCTGCAACAAAGAGTTTGTCATTCATGCAAAATATATCACATTTCAAGAAAACGAAAGTGGTAGAGTTTTACCTAAAAATTGGGCATTCGGGTGTCGGACTAGAACACTTAGGCTAATACACAAAAGCTCTTAACCTAAGTAGGACTCTACGTAAGCCCACCCAAAATAGTTTTGAAAAAATATTCTTGAAAAAATATTCTTTAAGTAATTTTTAGGAAAATAGTTTTAGGCGTACTATTATAGTCTGTATATTAATCGTATTCTACATATATAATCCATTTTATTCTATTTTTTGTCAAGTTTTAGTCAAGTTTTATTTTTTGTCTAAGTCTAAATAGTCACAATCAGTCTTACAAGTTCTAAACATTGGTCCGAATCAGTCCATATGTCACAAGTTCACAGGTCTCATAAATATCCAATTTAGTCCTTAATTTAATCGATCCATATGTCACAAGTTCACAGGTTTCATAAACATTCAATTTAGTCCTTAATTTCATAAAAATCAGCAGTTTTAGTCCTTCTGTTCAAATCAGCCCCAAATTCACGTTAATGTCTCAAAATCTGTCTTAATCTTTGTAGAAAATTCATTTTTTGGTGACCTTGAAGTACGTGATAATCTTATAAGGGCTCCAATTGACACAATAATTGTGCAAATAATAATTTAAAGTACATAATTAATTGAGATAGAGAGTTTGGGCCGACCAAGCCCGAAAGGAAAGTACTTATGCAATCGGGTTCGCCTTAAATCCAACTTATGCTCCATTTTGCTCCAAATTTGGGTTGACTTGATCTAGATACGTTAGTGGGCCTCGTTGGGACCCACCAACTAGTATGGGTGGACAAAATACAAACGGGTATACATAGGATTAGAATACATCCACAGATTAAACTCGAGTAATAAACTAAAAGCCTACAATTATTACATAGCCAAAAATGAAATGCAACATTTATTGGGCCAAGCCCACATATAATGAATCGTAACAGCAGTTATCCCAACAAATAAGGAGGCCCAGAGTAACAGGCCCAAAATGCAAGTAACAGGCCTAAGACCATTTCTTTTCAATTTTTTCTAAGTGATCAGGCCACGGTATACATGATATATCACTAGTATACTACCAAGACAAAGAGCAAAACTCCATGAAGGGCATACCATTTATCCACCTAATGGAAAGGTAAGTCAACATTTTTGTATACCCTCAAATATACATACTTATTCTCAATTAATACTCACTTCAAGAAAAACCAAAACTGTAACATAAATCCCTAAACATCTCATTTTTAGCTAATCTTAAATTTCTAATTGGTTTTAACAGACTCAAAAGACTCCAAGGAACCAAAAAAAAACAAATCAGTGATCCAATAACACTTAGAGGAACTACTGTAGCCTACTTAATGTCAAGACCCAAACCGATGGGCCATGACTAGTGCCCGATCTGGACACCCGTATACGAACCTGCTAAATATAATCAGACCGAAACTGAAAACAATATGTCAATTTGTAAAACCACGCTGTATACTCATCATGTCATACATCAAAAAGAACCTGTCTCTTGAGAAGCCACAGTTAACCAAAACATAGCAAAATATGCAAGCCGATAAGGCTGCCACTATACACGGGAATATCCAAAACAAACTACATCTGCATAGCTAACCAAACCGTATATACACAACCCACATATGTCTACAGACCTCTACGAGTATAACAAGGCCTAGGTCAAAGGATCTGTACCAAAATGACTCAAGTTCCGGAACAATGGAGCTCTCCAAGCAGCTAAGTAACAGTCCTAAGCTGGAGGATCACCAAACTGAGTATCTGCACCTGCGGGCATGAAATGCAGCCCCCGAAGAAAGGGGGTCAGTACGAAAAATGTATTGAGTATGTAAAGCATGGAATACAATAGAGAAGATCATGACTAAGTAAGAGATGACAGGAGACTAAGTAAGAGATGACAGGAGACAAGTATGATAATCAAGATACCAATGCATCTGTGCGTTATGAGATAAGAGTCATGCATATATAATATATCGTACTCGGCCCTCTAGTGATGGACTCGGTGAAATAATCATATATATACCGTACCTGGCCCTCTAGTGAGGGACTTGGTGAAATAATCATATATATTCCGTACCCGATCCTCTAGTGAGAGACTCGGTGAAATAATCATATATATACCATACCCGGCCCTCTCGTGAGGGACTCGGTGAACAATGCAATGAAACTGTTCACGAATACGTACCCGGCCCGGGACTCGGTGAATGATATATTAACGGTATGCACGAGTAGAATATCATGAGCAACCATATGCAAACTAAATCATCATCTGAGACTCAATAGAATATTCGTAATGAACCAACACTTGAGAATCAAAGACAACTATCATGTCGAGCACTATTGTGAAGTAGAGTTCCTTGGAGTCATATATGTTCGTTGTTCGCTCAGTTTATGTAATTAATGCAAAAGAAAGAAAGGATAACTTTACATACACTTTGGAGCCTTTATAAGTAGAGTCATCATCACTGAATAAAATTGAGAAAATCTAGGAGTAGCTCCACATTCTCATATTCGCTTTGAAATCATAAACTTGAGTTCTTAAAACACAAAATCATCATTATCGTTGTCACCGTCATAAAATCATTCTTATCCTCCACATCATGAGAAGCTTTAAGAACCATGGACTTTTGGTTTTTTAAAACAAGAAGGTTACGGAAACTTTTATGAAATCATACCATAGGAATCATGCCTTTGAAAGAAAGGGACGAGCCTTAACATACCTGTTCAAGCTCCAATTATCTAGACTTATTCGTCCGAGCTCGCAAGTCTACATTTAAGAGGATTCACACAATCGTTGGACTCATCGCAAAGATATTTGTGCTAAGCTCGAAGTCAAACTATTTTATATTCCTCTGAAAATCGGGCAAAGATTTCCCACATTTTATATGCCTAGCCCGGAATCTCAATTCAAAGAACCAACAATAACAACAAAAATACCAACATCAATAACATCATTTCCAACACCAATATGTACCATAAAACAGCCCATACGCTGTTTTCCAACTTCCATAACTAACCAACTTACTACACAATTATTTAACGACTTTATCTCCGTAAATAAGCCTTAAATAATATCAAAAGAGAAAGATTCATACCTCTTTTCTTGTTAAGACAGAAATATCCTCAATATCCACGCTAAAATCCACCGCAAAACAATACTAGAATCACAACCATGCGTTACCCGGACCTAAACAACTACTCCGCTACTTGAAAATTGCTCACTTTTTTATTCCCTCACTCTCTCTTTTCTAATTTTTGGATTTTTTTGGGCAAATCTGATGTAAAAAGGGGATTATTACCCTTTTTATAGGGGTCAAATTCGGGTCGGGTTCACAGTAGCAGTACTGTAGCACGCGTTCTGCTCTGTCTGCTGAACTTGTAACGTCCATAATTCTCTACTCCAATGTCCTATCGATTAGCGGTTTGTTGTATTGGAAACTAGACTCGAAGAACTTTATTTTAGGCTTTTGTTTCAATTCAAAACACTTCATATTCTAAGAGATATTCGCCCCTCAAGTTGGACCAAAAGTTTCACACAAAACTTCACCCATCCTTTCTCCAAAGTCGTACTACTCCATTTCTTCCACTCATTTCCTTATAAAACCTTTCGGTATACCTTATATACAACCTTCACTCATTAAATATACTTAATAATGCTTGCTCCTTACATTCCAAAGTGATTTTACTTAACCATAACTCAACGTACTTATGCTTCAAATTTGATAAGAGCTCTTCGAAGATACGGGGTGTAACATCCTTCCCCCCTTAAAAACATTCGTCCTCGAATGTTGTAGTGCGCCGTTCCTTAAGATCCTCATTGAATTTTTGTTCGATTACCATATACTTATACTATAGTTTGGTCAGTTTCGTCCTGTTCTTTCTTAGCTCCTTATCAAATTCATGAGTGAGTCGTACAACCTTCAATCCTCATGTATCTGATCACAAGTCAACTAGTATTTCATTCTCATTCTGTCTTCATTCCTGTGGTTTAACTAGCCACGCCACGGCTACTCGCCGTTCTGCGAGCGTCCTTCCTCTTCATTCCTCATTTCTTTATTAATGGATAACTCCCTTGCTCGAATACAACGCTTTCTTTTGTTGACTCCTCCGATGCTATCTTGGCTATCCCTACTTGTACTTGTTGATCTTAGATACGTGCTAGATTATCCCTTCGTAATTCATCAGCCAAGCTCTCTAATTCATCAAAAATGTTCTTATACTAACATCCAGTTGCTTGTTCAGCGGTACTCTGCTACTGACAAATCCTTACTCTTAACGGTTATGTTTCTTCAACCATCCGTCTTAATTCCTTTCCATGAACAGTTATAACCATATCCTCAATACGATTTCTTAAATACATACATTCCTAATGTTCCATCACCATCTCTATTATTCCTCGTGGCATGATTATATATTGTGATGAACCAATAATCATAGTTCGAACTGGTCTATGGCTCACAATATCTTCGAGTTCTTGTCAACTTACAATATCTTTGAGTTCTTGTCAAACTCTCCCTTTAATTCCTTCGCCTCAAATCTTGCAATATAACTTATAATTATAAGGTTAGAGCAATTCTCACTTTACCACAACTTCTTTTCCAACATCGGTATGGTATACTTACCCTTGACGTCCTTATTCCAGTGATCACTTAGTTAGCTGTCATTCCTTGTTGGCTTTCCGGTGTGTCCATTCCCATCTGCGGGGCATAACCTTAAGCTGATGGTTCATATAATTCTATCATACATACGCTTATGCTCAGTATGGTTAATGACCCGTGATATACTTTCTAATTTTTGGTTATGCTGCTGCCTTTCTATCTCCACCCACATCGTTCTTCCTCTCTTTAGAGATCGCCACACCGCTTATCGTTACTCCCTTTGTTAAGATTCTCATATTTTTTCTTTAATATCAAGATTTTCTTTCGTTGTAACCCAAGGTGTCCTTTGTACTCATCATCCATTTCGTCATTCTCTTTGTAGTTAGCTTGCCGAGCGCTCTTACTCTCTTTAACACTCTTTAGGATGTGTCGTTGCCTATTTGGGTGCGACACAAATTTCCCTGGTCTAGAAATATCATATCTCACATCCGCATGAAGTATTCTCTTGATCCATTTTAATTCCTTTTCATACCCGCTTTGTGGTATGCTTATCTTTAATTCATTTTTGCTCCCTCTTAATGCATTCTTGATATGCCACTACATCCCGAATTTTGGCTTCTTTAAGCTAACATCTTTCTTTCCTTGGAATTTTGACAATGCTATACCTCGTTTCAGGACTAGATCTCTTCTTCCCCCCTTATAAGGGTGTTCTTATACAATAGTAACTCCCGAATATCAGTAGTCATTGGCCAACCTTAACGATCCTCCAACTCCTTTGGTCTCTCATAATACCGGAATTCTCTCATCGTATAGCTTGACTTATTTTCCTTTCTTCTAATCGATGGCTTTGCATTTGAACGAAGCACTTATGCATTACAGATCCATTCTCGCTATCCTCTTTAAGGCCTTTCTACTTCTACCTTTTAGGACTGAACGTTTCCCGAATCAATGGGTTAATGGGAATATTGGAATCCATCAAAACATTTTACGGAACTTTTGGTCACACTTTGCTCTTTTTATCCCTCGTCTTTCTCCACAACTATTATCACTGAAATTCTTCTTACTCTGAGTTTCTGGTTTCACTCTACATCTACAATATATCATTGAGAGTTAATATGCTACACTCTTCCCCTTCCATTTTCAATCCTTTTATTTACTTAGCTCACTTATCCGAAATTTTCCTTGACTACTTATTTGCATCTCACCTACGCGTTGTAGTTCTTCCAGTGTTCTGCCACTTCTTGTTCGTATCGTGAAATCGTTGCAATTATACTCTCTTCTTTCTTCTCCTTCCTGCCACCAAGGCTAGTCCATACTTCACGAATATTTCCCACACATCCTTCTATTCCCTTTATAATTAAATCTCGGTATTCCTTATCCTCATCCCATGTCATTGATGTACTACCTCCCGGTTAGCTTTGTTAGTTCATTATCCTCTTGCTTGTCCTTGGTGATTGCTCAATTTTCCTTTTCTTCCCTTCTTCTTCTCTCCTCTCCTTTTGACCAGCCCATTAGTGTTCCTTTCCCGCTTTCCTCCTCAAACCTTCCTTGAGTTCCTTCCTCCTCGAGTGCCCTTCTCCACTTGTTATTTTATAGTATTGACCCTGATGTTCGTGAAATATTCCTTTAAACGTGCAAATCCGTTCTATTCTTAAATCATCTTTCAGGAAAGCTTCTCCGTTTTCGAGGCAACCGTGTCAGTATAACTACACATTTATCCTTTTATATACCTCTCGGGAGCTGAAAATCTGTTATTATCGTTACACGGCCTGGTCATTCTCTCTCTTACTTCACAACCCTATTTGTGATCACTATCCTTTAGTCCCACTTATCGAAGTCTGTTTTCTGACCCCACATATTCATCTTTTGTTTCACACTACCATACTTTATCCCTTTCGCATGCCTACCTTCGAATTTTTATCCAAATAGTCCCTTGCCTTGCCCGTCGTCTCTCTTGGAAGCTTCACTCACCCTCGTTTCTTATACTTTACTTCCTATATACTCACTTTCTTCCTTTCCCTGATGTTACTGCATTAGGACTTTCCAACTCTAACCTGCGGTAAATATATCATCAACCTACCTTGTAACATCTATCACTTGAACTTCACTACCCTGTTCGATTGATGCCTTCAGTATACCGCAACGTCGGTTGCTGGGACACATATACCGGTTGGCGCAGCCACATATGGGATGTCATACACATACATATATTTTTACCACAGGTTGATGATATATATATTTACTAACGCCTCGCTTACAATTTACTTCCCAATACTATTCGAACTCATCCTAATTCTAGAGCTGTGATGCACTTTCTCTCTCTTTGCCGGTCTAGTCCGCCTCATCCTTCGCGACCTTTTAGGGTTTCTAACCACTCCGCATACTCCAATTTCCCTTAGGCTACTCTAGCTTCTCATCCGTCTCTTATGTTTGAATTTGTAGAACTCTTAATATACTTCCCAAGGGGTCACCCATCCTAGTTTTTCTTTCACCCCAGCACGCTTAACCTTGAAACTCTAATGAAATCCGGTGCGTTATTGCTGGTATAATTGCATCCACCCTACTGCATGACATTTATCGCATGACCTATAACAAGTTGAAGTTCCAATGGGTCCCAATAAATTATCATAATGCATCTCCCTCCGGATTAAAAAGGATCTGTTACTCTTCCGACTAAGCAAATGCTATTTTGGCCTTTGAAATCGTCAATAATTACCTTCAATCTGCATGTATGACTACTTTTTATCCTAACTTTCAAGATTCCCAATGGTGGCGGAAGCATCTTAATCGCAGTTACCTCCAAATACTTAAGTCACTGATCCCTTTTGGATTTACGCTCGTCACTATTCAGTATTACCCTGAAGTAATTACATACGCACATAGGAAATTCCAATAAGAACTCGTATACCTGTAGCCGATCGGTCCTTAGCCTGATCTGGTGGGCTATAGAGTGAAGTGTGCTCTTCATCCTTGTCTTCCCACTATCTACTAGTCTGGCCTAACATAACGCTGAAATGTAGGGAATATCTAGATGTGCCAAACTCTGTACTTCCTCAATTACGTCTTTGTCCACAGGAGTCTCGTGAACCCTTAAACGGGTCTTTGTCATATGATTTCTCAGTCGGGTCTCCTCCTACCGAGCCACACCCTCCGATGAGTCCGTCTCGATGGAATAGCGATGCTCTTTCTTATACCTCTTGACATCCTCGATCCCCGAGTCGACGGGTGAAACAGGTCTCATGTCCCCCTTCGGAGCCTCACTTACGCTCTCATTAACAGAACTTGTCCTCTTCTCCAATACAATCCTGCAATTTAACAAAAATCGCACCGAGAACGAGCTTTCCTATCATTGGCTCTACTGCACGATCTATGATCAGAAAGAAAGATGACATCCTAAAAGTCCTGTAGCTTCCTATTCATAGATGTGGTGCACCACACACCGATAAACAAGACTCTACTAGACACGGTCTGTAGACACTCCGAGGATGAACTGCTCTGATACCACTTTTGTCACGACCCAAACCGATGGGCCATGACTAGTGCCCGAACTGGACACCCGTATACGAACCTGCTAAATATAATCAGACCGAAACTGAAAACAATATGGCAATCTGTAAAAGCACACTGTATACTCATCATGTCATACATAAAAAAAACCTGTCTCTTGAGAAGCCACAGCTAACCGAAACATAGCAAAATATGCAAGCCGATAAGGCTGCCACTATACACGGGAATATCCAAAATAAACTACGTACGCATAGGCGACCAAACCGTATATACACAACCCACATATGTCTACGTACCTCTACGAGTATAACAAGGCCTATGTCAAAGGATCTGTACCAAAATGACTCAAGCTCCGGAACAATGGAGCTCTCCAAGCAGCTGAGTAACAGTCCTAAGCTGGAGGATCACCAAATTGAGTATCTGCACCTGCGAGCATGAAATGCAGCCCCCGAAGAAAGGGGGTCAGTACGGAAAATGTATTGAGTATGTAAAGCATGGAATACAATAGAGAAGATCATGACTGAGTAAGAGATGACAGGAGACAAGTATGATAATCCAGATACCAATGCATCTGTGCGTTATGAGGTAAGTGTCATGCATATATAATATACCGTACTCGGCCCTCTAGTGAGGGACTCGGTGAAATAATCATATATATACCGTACCCGGCCCTCTAGTGAGGGACTTGGTGAAATAATCATATATATACCGTACCCGATCCTCTAGTGAGGGACTCGGTGAAATAATCATATATATACTGTACCCGGCCCTCTCGTGAGGAACTCGGTGAACAATGCAATGAAACTGTGCACGAATACGTACTCGGCCCGGGACTCGATGAATGATATATTAACGGTATGCACGAGTAGAATATCATGAGCAACCATATGCAAACTAAATAATCATCTAAGACTCAATGGAATATTCAGAATGAACCAACACTTGAGAATCAAAGACAACTATCATGTCGTGCACTATTGTGAAGTAGAGCTCCTTGGAGTCATATATGTTCGTTGTTCGCTCAGTTTATGCAATTCATGCAAAAGAAATAAAGGAGAACTTTACATACACTTTGGAGCCTTTAGAAGTAGAGTCATCATCAATGAATAAAATTGAGAAAATCTAGGAGTAGCTCCACATTCTCATATTCGCTTTGAAATCATAAACTTGAGTTCTTGAAACACAAAATCATCATTATCGTTGTCACCATCATAAAATCATTCTTATCCTCCACATCATGAGAAGCTTTAAGAACCAT
Organism: Lycium ferocissimum; assembly: GCF_029784015.1. Taxonomy (NCBI): domain Eukaryota; kingdom Viridiplantae; phylum Streptophyta; class Magnoliopsida; order Solanales; family Solanaceae; genus Lycium; species Lycium ferocissimum. Next base: position 93,675 of record NW_026724011.1, read on the forward strand.
GGACTTTTAGTTTTTGAAAACAAGAAGGTTACAAAAACTTTTATGAAATCATACCATAGGAATCATGCCTTTGAAAGAAAGGGAGGAGCCTTAACATACCTGTTCAAGCTCCAATTATCTACACTTATTCGTCCGAGCTCGCAAGTCTACATTTAAGAGGATTCACACAATCGTTAGACTCATCGTAGTATATTTGTGCTAAGCTCTGAAGTCAAAATATTTTATATCATGCTGAAAATCGGGCAGCATTTCCCCTGTTTATATGCCTAGCTCGGAATCTCAATTCAGCAACCAACAATAACAACAACAATACCAACATCAATAACATCATTTCCAACACCAATATGTACCATAAAACAGCCCACACGCTGTTTTCCAACTTCCATAACTAACCAACTTACAACACAATTATTTAACGACTTTATCTCCGTAAATAATCCTTAAATAATATCAAAAGAGAAAGATTCATACCTCTTTTCTAGTTAAGACAGCAATATCCTCAATATCCACGCTAAAATCCACCGCAAAACAATACTAGAATCACAACCATGCGTTACCCGGACGTGAACCACTACTCCGCTACTTGAAAATTGCTCACTTTTTTATTCCCTCACTCTCCCTTTTCTAATTTTTGGATTTTTCTGGGCAAATCTGATGTAAAAAGGGGATTATTACCCTTTTTATAGGGGTCAAATTCGGGTCGGGTTACTGTAGCAAGTCGGTACTGTAGCAGTACTGTAGCACGCGTTCTACTCTGTCAGCTGAACTTGTAACGTCCATAATTCTCTACTCCAATGTCCTATCATTGAGCGGTTTGTTGCATTGGAAACTAGACTCGAATAACTTCATTTTAGACTTTTGTTTCACTTCAAAACACTTCATATTCTAAGAGATATTTTCCCCTCAAGTTGGACCAAAAGTTTCACACAAAACATCACCCATCCTTTCTCCAAAGTCGTACTACTCCATTTCTTCCACTCATTTCCTTATAAAACCTTCCGGTATACCTTATATACAACCTTCACTCATTAAATATACTTCATAATGCTTGCTCCTTACATTCCAAAGTGATTTTACTTAACCATAACTCAACGTACTTATGCTTCAAATTTGATAAGTGCTCTTCGAAGATACGGGGTGTAACATCCTTCCCCCCTTAAAAACATTCGTCCTCGAATGTTGTAGTGCACCGATCCTCATTGAATTTTTGTTCGATTACCGTATACTTATACTATAGTTTGGTCAGTTTCGTCCTGTTCTTTCTTAGCTCCTTATTAAATTCATGTGTGAGTCGTACAACCTTCAATCCTCATGTATCTGATAACAAGTCAACTAGTATACCGTTCTCATTCTGTCTTCATTCCTGTGGTTTAACTAGCCACGCCACGGCTACTCGCCGTTCTGCGAGCGTCCTTCCTCTTCGTTCTTATTTCTTTATTAACGGATAACTCCCTTGCTCGAATACAACGCTTTCTTTTGTTGACTCCTCCGATGCTATCTTGGCTATCCCTACTTGTACTTGTTGAGCTTAGATACGTGCTAGATTATCCCTTCGTAATTCATCAGCCAAGCTCTCTAATTCATCGAAAATTTTCTTATACTAACATCCAGTTGCTTGTTCAGCGGTACTCTGCTACTGACAAATCCTTACTCTTAACGGTTATGTTTCTTCAACCATCCGTCTTAATTCCTTTCCATGATCAGTTATAACCACATCCTCAATACGATTTCTTAAATACATACATTCCTAATGTTCCATCACCATCTCTATTATTCCTCGTGGCAGGATTATATATTGTGATGAACCAATAATCATAGTTCGAACTGGTCTATGGCTCACAATATCTTTGAGTTCTTGTCAACTCACAATATCTTCGAGTTCTTGTCAAACTCTCCCTTTAATTCCTTCGCCTTAAATCTTGCAATATAACTTATAATTATAAGGTTAGGGCAATTCTCACTTTACCACAACTTCTTTTCCAACATCGGTATGGTATACTTACCCTTGACTTCCTTATTCCAGTGATCACTTAGTTAGCTGTCATTCCTTGTTGGCTTTCCGGTGTGTCCATTCGCATCTGCGGGGCATAACCTTACGCTGATAGTTCATATAATTCTATAATACATACGCTTATGCTCAGTATGGTTAATGACCCGTGATATGCTTTCTAATTTTTGGTTATGCTGCTGCCTTTCTATCTGCACCCACATCGTTCTTCCTCTCTTTAGAGATCGCCACACCGCTTATCGTTACTCCTTTTGTTAAGATTCTCATATTTTTCCTTTAATATCAAGATTTTCTTCCGTTGTAACCCAAGGTGTCCTTTGTACTCATCATCCATTCCGTCATTCTCTTTGTAGTTAGCTTGCAGAGCGCTCTTACTCTCTTTAACACTCTTTAGGATGCATCGCTGCCTATTTGGGTGCGACACAAATTTCCCTGGTCTAGAAATATCATATCTCACATCCGCATGAAGTATTCTCTTGATCCATTTTAATTCCTTTTCATACCTGCTTTATGATATGCTTATCTTTAATTCATTTTTGCTCCCTCTTAATGCATTCTTGATATGCCACTACATCCCGAATTTTGGCTTCTTTAAGCTAACATCTTTCTTTCCTTGGAATTTTGACAATGCTATACCTCGTTTCGGGACTAGATCTCGCTCTTCCCCCTTTTAAGGGTGTTCTTATACAATAGTAACTCCCGAATATCAGTAGTCATCGGCCAACCTTAACGATCCTCCAACTCCTTTGGTCTCTTATAATACCGGAATTCTCTCATCGTATAGCTTGACTTATTTTCCTTTCTTCTAATCGAGGGCTTTGCATTTGAACGAAGCACTTATGCATTACAGATCCATTCTCGCTATCCTCTTTAAGGCCTTTCTACTTCTACCTTTTAGGACTGAAAGTTTCCCGAATCAACGGGTTAATGGGAATATTGGAATCCATCAAAACATTTTACGGAACTTTTGGTCACACTTTGCTCTTCTTATCCCTCGTCTTCCTCCACAACTATTATCACTGAAATTCTTCTTACTCTGAGTTTCTGGTTTCACTCTACGTCTACAATATATCATTGAGAGTTAATATGCTACACTCTTCCCCTTCCATTATCAATCATTTTATTTACTTAGCTCACTTATCCGAAATTTTCCTTGACTACTTATTTGCATCTCACCTACGCGTTGTAGTTCTTCCAGTGTTCTGCCACTTCTTGTTCGTATCGTGAAATCGTTGCAAATATACTCTCTTCTTTCTTCTCCTTCCTGCCACCAAGGCTAGTCCATACTTCACGAATATTTCCCACACATCCTTCTATTCCCTTTATAATTAAATCTCGGTATTCCTTATCCTCATCCTATGTCATTGATGTACTACCTCCCGGTTAGCTTTGTTAGTTCATTATACTCTCGCTTGTCCTTGGTGATTGCTCAATTTTCCTTTTCTTCCCTTCTTCTTCTCTCCTCTCCTTTTGACCAGCCCATTAGTGTACCTTTCCCGCTTTCCTCCTCAAACCTTCCTTGAGTTCCTTCCTCCTCGAGTGCCCTTATCCACTTGTTATTTTATAGTATTGACCCTTGTCACGACCCAACCTCGTAGGCCGTGACTAGTGCCCGAGCTGGGCACCCAAACACATTCATTAATCTGATTCACAACAAATAGCTTACGCATATACAAATATCAGACGCTGTCTCAGATTATCTCAAGCTGTCTCAAACACATATCAAACACAAACATATATATATATATATATATATATAAAAGGCTATCAAATGGCGCATCGGCCCCAAAACATATACAAATGCAAGCCGACAAGGCTGCCACGGCGAATAGGATCGCCCAGAACATATAACATACAAACACACCTGTACAGGATAGGCCTAACCCACATATACGTCTACAGACCTCTAGACAGACCAACAGAATCATATGACGGGACAGGGCCCCGCCGTACCCCTGAACAAACTCATACATATACAACGGACGAGTATATACCAAAAAGTGGGCTCCGGAATAAAGAGAGCACTCCAAACTGCAGAATGGGTGTCCTAGACTGGCGGATCACCGAACTGTGCGTCTGTACCTACGGGCATGAAACGCATCCCCCGAAGAAAGGGGGTCAGTACGGAATATGTACTGAGCATGTAAAGCATGAAATACAGTAGGCAGAGTCGTACTTTAAATAAGGAGTAGAAAACATGAATACAGTACCCAGAAACCACAAAACTTACCTCCGAAACATAAATCATACATGTCCATATCATATCCCAGCCAGACAATCATTCCGCACATGCGTATACATATAACGTGTCCCGGCCCTCTAACGAGAGACTCGGTAAGTAAGATCATATCATCATCCCATATATACATACATATAGCGTGTCCCGGCCCTCCGTGAGGGACTCGGTGTATAGCGTGTCCCGGCCCCCTAGTGAGGGTCTCGGTGTATAGCGTGTCCCGGCCCTCTAGTGAGGGTCTCGGTGTATAGAATCATGTCATCATCATATCATCATATACATAGCGTGTCCCGGCCCTCTAGTGAGGGACTCGGTGTATAGAATCGTCATATCATCCTCTTATCACATATCATATCAAACTTCATATCACATCATATTTTGGAATAGACGTCATACTTCAGAATAAAGCATAGTGCACACGAACAGAGTAGTGAGGAACCATATACACAAATCATCATCACAGGCTCAACAACATAGTCAATCGAAATCTCATTTTAAAGCTAAATAACAGTTAAATCAAGTTTCTTCCGAAAATCATTCGAGAACATATCAAGTAGTACTTTAGAAATTGTAGGTACGTCTCAAGATCGCATAACATAGCTTGTGGAAGACAAGAACATAGTCGTCATTACAGACTCAATAGAATAGTCGAAGCGAATTATTATTTCAAAACCAAGACAATAGTCAAATCGAATTTTCTTTCGAATACCACTCGGGAACATATCGACCCGAACTTCGAAACCATAGTTATGTAACAAAATCATATGCGTGAGATCATTATCATAAACTCAAAAGGTAAGCAAACCGATCGTACTTGAAATCGGGATCATAATCGTATCATATTCTTTCAAAAGTCGTCAGAAGTACATAAAGGAAAGTCGCGGGACCCACGGACGGGTGTTGACCCGAGCCGGGCCCGCCTATGGAAAACATAGTCATCATACATCATGGAATCATTTTTGAGCATATCGAGGCGATCCGGTTCTTCTCGTGAAAGATACGGACTTTCGTAGTTTTCGGAATCATTTAGGAACAAAATTTTTTAAAAACCAAACTTTTTATGCAACTTTTGAAACTTAGTCATACAAAAGACATAAAGGCCAATATTTCATCATATCAAACATACAAAGACCAAGAAACAAATAATAATCATAAACATGGTCGGATTGCAAGAATAGGATTTCCTCGAGGCTCGTGTCATAGCCTATTTGTAACTAAGGCATGCCAAAGAAGAAAGAATGGAGCTTTACATACCTCGTACGCACTCAACGCTAGCTCAAACTCAAGCTAAATCCGACCTACGTCTCGGGCTGCCCAAGGTCTACAAACAAGTCATAACATGCCAAACATTAGCTATAAACATTTTGGGCATTTAATTCCAAATTAGCCCTTAATTCTACAGAAATTTGGGCAGCATTTCCCCTGTAAATAGGCCACCCCGAGAATTTAACTCGGCCCAAATCAACTACAACAACAACAACAACAACCAACCTAGCAACATCAATAACCAATCCGAAAGGCAATATAACATTAATAACTCTCTTTTACATCATTCGGCAACTTTCAATATATTCGATTCAACGACTTACGTTCAAGCCAACATCAACGCTTTTACATTCAATCACCAATCCGAATCCATACTAGCATCATTTAAGAACATTTCAAACAATTTATACAATATTTCCAACAATCCAACAAGGCTCCAATTTGCCCAAAACTCGTCCCCCAAACCCGAGACACACTATAACACACTTCTCATTTCCAAATCATGATTTGCACCAACAATTCACATTCTAACAATATCATTCTCATAAATATACAAATTACATCAAATGTACAATAACCTCCAAATCAGTCCACAACAATTACAACACCAATTTGAGTCATTAAACATCCATTTCCAACATAGAATTCATAACGACGACGACTAAAACATTAAGCGATATTAATTCTTTTCTTGTCACATAAATGGCCTACATTTGGCCAACACCTCCCACCAACATATATAAATGATTCTCATTCATTTCTTCACCTTACAATGATCACAACATGCTAACTAGACTTCAATTCATGACTTCAATTCAACACAACACACACACACACCTCACACGGCTAGCACTACACACACACCTCCACTCCAACATGCCATATTTCATGAATTTCCTTCATTTTAACATACTACAACATACATACAACCTTTATAACACATAAAACATAATAAATCTCACCTTTCTTCTTCAACTCCACAATTTGTCTAGGGTTTGCGATCTACAAACGAATGGTTGGATGACCCGAACAACACTTCCACGCTACTTAGGGACCTCAAAATAGTGGATTTGCATCAACAAAATATTTTTAGGATGGCTTGTTCTTGGACTTGAAATTTCCAAGAGTTGGCCGAGAGCCTCTCTTTGTGCTTCAACTTCTTGCTTTTTTTTTTTTTTCTAAGTATGGAAGATGATAAATTGTGAAGACTTGGTCATCTTTTACACCTTATATGAATAATACAAGTGTCCTTGGCCCACACATGTGTTGGACCAATTAAAATTGAACACAAAATGTGTGGGACCATCCAACAAGCCACACGGCCACAAGGCCTATTTTTGCATGATTTTCAACTTCCAAATATATCACTTTTGGTCCCAAATTTTCCTAATTGTTCCATGCCAACAAATTCATGAACAACTTATGTCTCAAAATAAAATCGAAGGTCAAAAGTCCCGACATTTGTATCCCGGAATGGTTTTCTCCCTAACTTATCATAGTTAATCGGATTGTCCCAATGAACAAAATACAGGATATAACATCCTTCCCCCTTTAGAACATTCGTCCTCGAATGTTCAACTAGTCTTATAAAGCCGTATAAGGATCTCGGGGGAAGTTCCTTTTATTACCATAGCATGCAGCCGTATCCACCAATCATATTTCTTCTTTCCTTCTTTATCTCGTTGTCAGTTTCTCAAATCATCTCTTTATCCTTAATTCGAACTCTTTTATTGTTCCTTTGCTTAGATCTCGCCTTTCAACTTTCCGGTCACACATTATGTTGCAATCCTTACATCTTGCACTTGCATTTCTCGCATCCGCTTCCCCCCTTTAGGGGTGTGCTTATATTATTACCTGATTATTTGCTTTATGTCCGCATTTCCCATTCCAAGTAGGCGGTACTTTGATCCCGACGTTCTGATTCCTTGATCTTCCATCTACTCACTTCCTTCCCTTTTCCACATATCATTGCATTCAAACTACCCAAACTTGACCTGTAATAACCACAACATCAGCTTGCCTTATAGTATTTGTGCCATCTATACACTGTTGTTCACTTGAGCTTCGTCACTCTGTCCGATTAATGTCTTCCCTATACCGCCACGTTGGTTGCCGGAATACACATATCTGCTAATAAAACCAGGTATGAGACATTACACACATACGCAGACATGTAGTCGCTATCGTCTCACTTACAAAATATTTCCAAACACTGTTCGAACTCACCCCAATTCCAAAATCGTGATACATCTTCTTCCTCTTTACCGGTCTAATCTGCCTCGTTCTACGTGACTACTTAAGGTTCCGACCTACTCCGCACACTCTAACTTCCTTTGGATTACTCTAGCTTCTCATTTGCCTCTTTCGTCTGAATTTGTGAGATTTTCAGAAAAAAACTTCCCAGGGGGTCACCCATCCCAATATTTCTCTCACTCCGGCACGCTTAACCTCGAATTCGATGAAATACGGTGCTTTAATATTAGTCGATAGCGTTCACGTCACCGCATGACCTTCAAAGACACAACCTGGAGTAAATTGAAGTCTTAACGAGTTTTCAAAACGTTATCACGACACAATTACCGTTTTACCCTTCTCGATCCTCCGTGTGCACCTTTCACTTACGAATACGATTAGCTTCCATCCTCGACTTCTAGATTCACTATAATGGTAAACATACCTTAATCGCCTTAATTTATGAATACTCGATTATCGGTCCTTAAATTTCGCTAACGGCTATTAAATATCAACCATACAAAAATATACATACATAACAACACACATCTTAGTAAGGATTCATATACCCGTAGCCGCATCGGTGACGCTCCTTGCTCCGTCGTCTATCGGCCAACGCATATAGGCGGTTCGAAGGACCGCTAAAATCCGGAGGCTCTGCCACGGCCTCTACCACGGCCGCTGGTGCCGGCATACCCCGCCCGGGGGCGCATAGCTGCAGAAGAGGACGAACCAGCAACCGACCCGGTAGGCTGAGCTGCACCACCTGGGTTACCCAAAGACGGACACTCCCTCATGATATGGCCTTGACGGCCGCAAGCAAAACAAGCACCCGTAGCGTAACGGCACTCCCCCGGGTGGCGCCTGCCGCACTGAGGACACTGAGGCATAGATAGCCTCGCCTGGCTCAAACCTCTGCTCGACTGCGAACCCGAAGCCCTGGAGCTCGGACCTGCTCCTGAATACCCAGCACTCTCCAGTCTCCTGCCCTGCAACTGTGGGGGTGTGCTCTGTGCTGGCTGGGGAGGATATCTGCTATACTGCTGCTGAGGCTGTCTGCCTCGAAACTCTCCAGAATACCCAGCAGATCTAGCCCTCTTGGGCTGGCCCCCATCATAATCTCTATCGGGCTGACGCCCTCTGTGTCGCTCCTCCATACCCTGGGCATGTGCCTGAATCCGTGCGATGTCCATCCCTGTCGGGGCCGCCATCACCGTACAACTGTCAACCAAGTAGTCATCCAGCCCTATCACATACCGGTGCATCCGGTCAGTCATATCGGCTACATAAGCGGGCGCATACCTGGCCAGCGAATCAAACTCCAGACTATACTCCCGGACACTCCTGCCCCTCTGCTTTAGCAGCAGGAATCTGTCCACCCTGGCCCGCCTCGCCTCCGGAGGTAGAAAATGGGCCAGGAAGGCCTCTGTAAACTCGCCCCATACTGCTGGAGGGGCACCCTCACCTCTGGATAACATCCAGGACTCGTACCAGTTAGCCGCTACATCGTGCAACCGATAGGATGCCATCTCCACCGACTCTGTCTCGGAAGCACTAATCAATCGCAGGGTACGCTGCATCTGTCGGACGAACTCATGAGGGTCCTCTGCGGGCTTTGACCCGAAAAACTCTGGTGGGCCACAAAGTAGAAAATCACGGGCCCTCTGACTATCGCGCCTGTCTACACGATCATCCCCTGCTCCCCGTGCCGTGGACCTGTCCCGCTACCAATCGGGTCAATAACTGTACCGCCTCTCGCAAGGTCCCATCCTCCGCCCCTAGGCTGGGGAGCTGGAGGTGCAGGTGCTCGAACCTCGGGAGCTGGCGGTGGAGCCGCCCCACGTCCCGCACTGCCGTCGCTCCAAGCCCCTCGATGCGGCGGGGGTAGCCGAACTAGCCGTCGGAGGCACAATCTCCGGCTCAAACTGGGCACGGGTCCTAGTAGCCATCCGGGCCCGGCTGGTCTCACCAGCTGCTGTAGACTTGCCCTTCTGGGCAGCTATGGCCTTCCTCGGAGGCATCGCTGAAATCATAACAATTCGTCAGGGGAGAGTCATCCTGATAACACAGCTCTATCGCACGATCTAGATCGAAAGAAGATAACACCCTAAATGTCCGTAGCCTCCTCGTTTATAGATGTGGTGCACAACACACCGATAAACAAGACTCTACTAGACACGGTCTGTAGACATTCCGAGGACGAACTGCTCTGATACCACTTCTGTCACGACCCAACCCCGTAGGCCGTGACTAGTGCCCGAGCTGGGCACCCAAACACATTCATTAATCCGATTCACAACAAATAGCTTACGCGTATACAAATATCGAAATGTCTCAGATTATCTCAAGCTGTCTCAAACACATATCAAACACAAACATATATATATATATATCAGAAGCCGGAAAGGCTATCAAATGGCGCATCGGCCCCAAAACATATACAAATGCGAGCCGACAAGGCTGCCACGGCGAATAGGATCGCCCAGAACATATAACATACAAACACACCCATGTACGGGATAGGCCTAACCCACATATACGTCTACAGACCTCTAGACAGACCAACAGAATCATATGACGGGACAGGGCCCCGCCGTACCCCTGAACAAACTCATACATATACAACGGACGAGTATATACCAAAAAGTGGGCTCCGGAATAAAGAGAGCACTCCAAACCGCGTAACGGGTGTCCTAGACGGCGGATCACCGAACCGTGCGTCGTACCGCGGGGCATGAAACGCGGCCCCGAAGAAAGGGGTCGATACGGAATATGTACCGAGCATGTAAAGCATGAAATACGATGGCGAGTCGTACTTTAAATAAGGAGTAGAAAACATGAATACAGTACCCAGAAACCACAAAACTTACCTCCGAAACATAAATCATACATGTCCATATCATATCCCAGTCAGACAATCATTCCGCACATGCGTATACATATAACGTGTCCCGGCCCTCTAACGAGAGACTCGGTAAGTAAGATCATATCATCATCCCATATATACATACATATAGCGTGTCCCGGCCCTCTAGTGAGGGACTCGGTGTATAGCGTGTCCCGCCCCCTAGTGAGGGTCTCGGTGTATAGCGTGTCCCGGCCCTCTAGTGAGGGTCTCGGTGTATAGAATCATGTCATCATCATATCATCATATACATAGCGTGTCCCGGCCCTCTAGTGAGGGACTCGGTGTATAGAATCGTCATATCATCCAGTTATCACATATCATATCAAACTTCATATCACATCATATTTCGGAATAGACGTCATACTTCAGAATACAGAGATAGTGCACACGAACGAGTAGTGAGGAACCATATACACAAATCATCATCACAGGCTCAACAACATAGTCAATCGAAATCTCATTTTAAAGCTAAATAACAGTTAAATCAAGTTTCTTCCGAAAATCATTCGAGAACATATCAAGTAGTACTTTAGAAATTGTAGGTACGTCTCAAGATCGCATAACATAGCTTGTGGAAGACAAGAACATAGTCGTCATTACAGACTCAATAGAATAGTCGAAGCGAATTATTATTTCAAAACCAAGACAATAGTCAAATCGAATTTTCTTTCGAATACCACTCGGGAACATATCGACCCGAACTTCAGAAACCATAGTTATGTAACAAAATCATATGCGTGAGATCATTATCATAAACTCAAAAGGTAAGCAAACTGATCGTACTTGAAATCGGGATCATAATCGTATCATATTCTTTCAAAAGTCGTCAGAAGTACATAAAGGAAAGTCGCGGGACCCACGGACGGGTGTTGACCCGAGCCGGGCCCGCCTATGGAAAACATAGTCATCATACATCATGGAATCATTTTTGAGCATATCGAGGCGATCCGGTTCGTTCGTGAAAGTTACGGACTTTCGTAGTTTTCGGAATCATTTAGGAACAAACTTTTTTAAAAACCAACTTTTTATGCAACTTTTGAAACTTAGTCATACAAAAGACATAAAGGCCAATATTTCATCATATCAACATACGAAGACCAAGAAACAAATAATAATCACGGACATGGTCGGATCGCGAGAGTAGAATTTCCTCGAGGCTCGTGTCATAGCCTATTTACGACTAAGGCATGCCAAAAGAAGGAAGAATTGAGCTTTACATACCTCGTACGCACTCAACGCTCGCTCAAATCAAGCTAAATCCGACCTACGTCTCGGGCTGCCCAAGGTCTACAAACAAGTCATAACATGCCAAACATTAGCTATAAACATTTTGGGCATTTAATTCCAAATTAGCCCTTAATTCTACAGAAATTTGGGCAGCATTTCCCCTGTAAATAGGCCACCCCGAGAATTTAACTCGGCCCAAATCAACTACAACAACAACAACAACCAACCTAGCAACATCAATAACCAATCCGAAAGGCAATATAACATTAATAACTCTCTTTTACATCATTCGGCAACTTTCAATATATTCGATTCAACGACTTACGTTCAAGCCAACATCAACGCTTTTACATTCAATCACCAATCCGAATCCATACTAGCATCATTTAAGAACATTTCAAACAATTTATACAATATTTCCAACAATCCAACAAGGCTCCAATTTGCCCAAAACTGTCCCCCAAACCCGAGACACACTATAACACACTTCTCATTTCCAAATCATGATTTGCACCAACAATTCACATTCTAACAATATCATTCTCATAAATATACAAATTACATCAAATGTACAATAACCTCCAAATCAGTCCACAACAATTACAACACCAATTTGAGTCATTAAACATTCATTTCCAACATAGAATTCATAACGACGACGACTAAAACATTAAGCGATATTAATTCATTTCTTGTCACATAAATGGCCTACATTCGGCCAACACCTCCCACCAACATATATAAATGATTCTCATTCATTTCTTCACCTTACAATGATCACAACATGCTAACTAGACTTCAATTCATGACTTCAATTCAACACAACACACACACACCTCACACGGCTATGCACTACATTCACAACCTCCACTCCAACATGCCATATTTCATGAATTTCCTTCATTTTAACATACTACAACATACATACAACCTTTATAACACATAAAACATAACTAAATCTCACCTTTCTTCTTCAACTCCACAATTTGTCTAGGGTTTGCGATCTACAAAACGAATGGTTTGATGATCCAAACAACGCTTCCACGTTACTTAGGGACCTAAAATTAGTGGATTTGCATCAACAAAATATTTTTAGGATGGCTTGTTCTTGGACTTGAAATTTCCAAGAGTTGGCCGAGAGCCTCTCTTTGTGCTTCAACTTCTTGTTTTTTTTTTCTTCTAAGTATGGAAGATGATAAATTGTGAAGACTTGGTCATATTTTACACCTTATATGAATAATACAAGTGTCCTTGGCCCACACATGTGTTGGACCAATTAAAATTGAACACAAAATGTGTGGGACCATCCAACAAGCCACACGGCCACAAGGCCTATTTTTGCATGATTTTCAACTTCCAAATATATCACTTTTGGTCCCAAATTTTCCTAAATATTCCATGCCAACAAATTCATGAACAACTTGTGTCTCAAAATGAAATCGAAGGTCAAAAGTCCCGACAGTGTATCCCGGAATGGTTTTGTCCCTAACTTATCATAGTTATTCCGGATTGTCCCAATGAACAAAATACAGGATATAACAACCCTGATGTTCGTGAAATATTCCTTTAAACGTGCAAATCCGTTCTATTCTTAAATCATCTTTCAGGAAAGCTTCTCCGTTTCCGAGGCAACCGTGTCAGTATAACTACACATTTATCCCTTTATATACCTCTCGGGAGCTGAAAATCTGTTATTATCATTACACGGCCTGGTCATTCTCTCCCTTACTTCACATCCCTATTTGTGATCACTATCCTTTAGTCCCACTTATCGAAGTCTGTTTTCTAACCCCACACATTCATCTTTTGTTTCACACTACCATACTTTATCCCTTTCGCATGCCTACCTTTGAATTTTTATCCAAATAGTCCCTTGCCTTGCCCGTCGTCTCTCTTAGAAGCTTCACTCACCCCCGTTTCTTATACTTTACTTCCTATATACTCACTTTCTTCCTTTCCCTGATGTTACTGCATTAGGACTTTCCAACTCTAACCTGTGGTAAAAATATCATCAACCTACCTTGTAACATCTATCACTTGAACTTCACTACCCTGTTCGATTGATTCCTTCAGTATACCGCAACGTCGGTTGCTGGGACACATATACCGGTTGGCGCAGCCACATATGGGATGTCATACACATACATATATTTTTACCACAGGTTGAACTTGTAACGTCCATAATTCTCTACTCCAATGTCCTATCGATGAGCGGTTTGTTGCATTAGAAACTAGACTCGAAGAACTTCATTTTAGGCTTTTGTTTCACATCAAAACACTTCATATTCTAAGAGATATTTGCCCCTCAAGTTGGACCAAAAGTTTCACACAAAACATCACCCATCCTTTATCCAAAGTCGTACTACTCCATTTCTTCCACTCATTTCCTTATAAAACCTTCTGGTATACCTTATATGCAACCTTCACTCTTTATATATACTTAATAATGCTTGATCCTTCATTCCAAAGTGATTTTACTTAACCATAACTCAACGTACTTATGCTTCAAATTTGATAAGTGCTCTTCGAAGATACGGGGTGTAACATCCTTCCCCCCTTAAAAACATTCATCCTCGAATGTTGTAGTGCACCGATCCTCAAGATCCTCATTGAATTTTTGTTCGATTACCGTATACTTCTACTATAGTTTGTTCAGTTTCGTCCTGTTCTTTCTTGGCTCCTTATTAAATTCATGTGTGAGTCGTACAACCTTCAATCCTCATGCATCTGATCACAAGTCAACTAGTATTCCGTTCTCATTCTGTCTTCATTCCTGTGGTTTAACTAGCCACGCCACGGCTACTCGCCGTTCTGCGAGCGTCCTTCCTCTTCGTTCTTATTTCTTTATTAACGGATAACTCCCTTGCTCGAATTCAACGCTTTCTTTTGTTGACTCCTCCGATGCTATCTTGGCTATCCCTACTTGTACTTGTTGAGCTTAGGTACGTGCTAGATTATCCCTTCGTAATTCATTGCCCAAGCTCTCTAATTCATCGAAAATTTTCTTATACTAACATCCGATTGCTTGTTCGGCGCACTCTGCATCGACAAATCCTTACTCTTAACGGTTATGTTTTTTCAACCATCCGTTTTAATTCCTTTCCATGATCAGTTATAACCACATCCTCAATACGATTTCTTAAATACATACATTCCTAATGTTCCATCACCATCTCTATTATTCCTCGTGGCAGGATTATATATTGTGATGAACCAATAATCATAGTTCGAACTGGTCTATGGCTCACAATATCTTCGAGTTCTTGTCAACTCACAATATCTTCGAGTTCTTGTCAAACTCTACCTTTAATTCCTTCGCCTCAAATCTTGCAATATAATTTATAATTATAAGGTTAGGGCAATTCTCACTTTACCACAGCTTCTTTTCCAACATCGGTATGGTATACTTACCCTTGACTTCCTTATTCCAGTGATCACTTAGTTAGCTGTCATTCCTTGTTGGCTTTCCGGTGTGCCATTCCCATCTGCGGGGCATAACCTTATGCTGATAGTTCATATAATTCTATAATACATACGCTTATGCTCAGTATGGTTAATGACCCGTGATATACTTTCTAATTTTTGGTTATGCTGCTGCCTTTCTATCTGCACCCACATCATTCTTCCTCTCTTTAGAGATCGCCACACCGCTTATCGTTACTCCTTTTGTTAAGATTCTTATATTTTTCCTTTAATATCAAGATTTTCTTCCGTTGTAACCCAAGGTGTACTTTGTACTCATCATCCATTTCGTCATTCTCTTTGTAGTTAGCTTGCAGAGCGCTCTTACTCTCTTTAACACTCTTTAGGATGCATCGCTGCCTATTTGGGTGCGACACAAATTTCCCTGGTCTAGAAATATCATATCTCACGTCCGCATGAAGTATTCTCTTGATCCATTTTAATTCCTTTTCATACCTGCTTTGTGGTATGCTTATCTTTAATTCATTTTTGCTCCCTCTTAATGCATTCTTGATATGCCACTACATCCCGAATTTTGGCTTCTTTAAGCTAACATCTTTCTTTCCTTGGAATTTTGACAATGCTATACCTCGTTTCAGGACTAGATCTGCTCTTCCCCCCTTATAAGGGTGTTCTTATACAATAGTAACTCCCGAATATCAGTAGTCATTGGCCAACCTTAACGATCCTCCAACTCCTTTGGTCTCTCATAATATCGGAATTCTCTCATCGTATAGCTTGACTTATTTTCCTTTCTTCTAATCGAGGGCATTGCATTTGAACGAAGCACTTATGCATTACAGATCCATTCTCGCTATCCTCTTTAAGGCCTTTCTACTTCTACCTTTTAGGACTGAAAGTTTCCCGAATCAACGGGTTAATGGGAATATTGGAATCCATCAAAACATTTTACGGAACTTTTGGTCACACTTTGCTCTTCTTATCCCTCGTCTTCCTCCACAACTATTATCACTGAAATTTTTCTTACTCTGAGTTTCTGGTTTCACTCTACGTCTACAATATATCATTGAGAGTTAATATGCTACACTCTTCCCCTTCCATTATCAATCATTTTATTTACTTAGCTCACTTATCCGAAATTTTCCTTGGCTACTTATTTGCATCTCACCTACGCGTTGTAGTTCTTCCGTTGTTTCGCCACTTCTTGTTCGTATCGTGAAATCCTTGCAAATATACTCTCTTCTTTCTTCTCCTTCACGCCACCAAGGCTAGTCCATACTTCACGAATATTTCCCACATCCTTCTATTCCTTTATAATTAAATCTCGGTATTCCTTATCCTCATCCCATGTCATTGATGTACTACCTCCCGGTTAGCTTTGTTAGTTCATTATCCTCTCGCTTGTCCTTGGTGATTGCTCAATTTTCCTTTTCTTCCCTTCTTCTTCTCTCCTCTCCTTTTGACCAGCCCATTAGTGTACCTTTCCTGCTTTCCTCCTCAAACCTTCCTTGAGTTCCTTCCTCCTCGAGTGCCCTTCTCCACTTGTTATTTTATAGTATTAACCCTGATGTTCGTGAAATATTCCTTTAAACGTGCAAATCCGTTCTATTCTTAAATCATCTTTCAGGAAAGCTTCTCCGTTTCCGAGGCAACCGTGTCAGTATAACTATACATTTATCCCTTTATATACCTCTCGGGAGCTGAAAATCTCTTATTATCGTTACACGGCCTGGTCATTCTCTCTCTTACTTTACATCCCTATTTGTGATCACTATCCTTTAGTCCCACTTATCGAAGTCTGTTTTCTAACCCCACACATTCATCTTTTGTTTCACACTACCATACTTTATCCCTTTCGCATGCCTACCTTCGAATTTTTATCCAAATAGTCCCTTGCCTTGCCCGTCGTCTCTCTTGGAAGCTTCACCTACCCCCGTTTCTTATACTTTACTTCCTATAAACTCACTTTCTTCCTTTCCCTGATGTTATTGCATTAGGACTTTCCAACTCTAACCTGTGGTAAAAATATCATCAACCTACCTTGTAACATCTATCACTTGAACTTCACTACCCTGTTCGATTGATGCCTTGATACCGCAACGTCGATTCTTTGGGACACATATACCGGTTGGCGCAGCCACATATGGGATGTCATACACATACATATATTTTTACCACAGGTTGATGATATATATATATATATATATATATATGTTTACTAACGCCTCGCTTACAACGTACTTCCCAATACTATTCGAACTCATCCTAATTCTAGAGCTGTGATGCACTTTCTCTCTCTTTGCCGGTCTAGTCCGCCTCATCCTTCGCGACCTTTTAGGGTTTCTAACCACTCCGCATACTCCAATTTCCCTTAGGCTACTCTAGCTTCTCATCCGTCTCTTATGTTTGAATTTGTAGAACTCTTAATATACTTCCCAGAGGGTCACCCATCCTAGTATTTCTCTCACCCCAGCACGCTTAACCTTGAAACTCTAATGAAATCCGATGTGTTATTGCTTGTATAATTGCATCCACCCTACTGCGTGACATTTATCGCATGACCTATAACAAGTTGAAGTTCCAACGGGTCCCAATAAATTCTCATAATGCATCTTCCTCCGGATTAAAAAGGAATTCTTACTCTTCCGACTAAGCAAATGCTATTTTGGCCTTTGAAATCGTCAATAATCACCTTCAATCTGCATGTATGACTACTTTTCATCCTAACTTTCAAGATTCCCAATGGTGGCGGAAGCATCTTAATCGCAGTTACCTCCAAATACTTGTGTCACTGATTACTTTTGGATTTCCGCTCGTCACTATTCAGTATTACCCTGAAGTAATTACATACGCACATAGGAAATTCCAATAAGAACTCGTATACCTGTAGCCGATCGGTCCTTAGCCTGATCTGGTGGGCTATAGAGTGAAGTGTGCTCTTCATCCTTGTCTTCCCACGGTCTACTAGTCTGGCCTAACATAACGCTGAAACGTAGGGAATATCCAGATGTGCCAAACTCTGTACTTCGTCAATTACGTCTTTGTCCACAGGAGTCTCGTGAACCCTTAAACGGGTCTTTGTCATATGATTTCTCAGTCGGGTCTCCTCCTACTGGAGCCACATCCTCCGATGAGTCCGTCTCAATGGAATAGCTGATGCTCTTTCTTATACCTCTTGACATCCTAGATCCTGAGTCGACGGGTGAAACGGGTCTCATGTCCCCCTTCGGAGCCTCACTTACGCTCTCATTAACTGAACTTGTCCTCTTCTCCAATACAATCCTGCAATTTAACAAAAATCGTACCAAGAACGAGCTTTCCTATCATTGGCTCTACAAAGACGATCTATGATCAGAAAGAAAGATGACATCCTAAATGTCCTGTAGCTTCCTGTTCATAGATGTGGTGCACCACACACCGATAAACAAGACTTTACTAGACACGGTCTGTAGACACTCCGAGGATGAACTGCTCTGATACCACTTTTGTCACGACCCAAACCGATGGGCCATGAATAGTGCCCGAACTGGACACCCGTATACGAACCTGCTATATATAATCGGACCGAAACTGAAAACAATATGGCAATCTGTAAAAGCACACCGTATACTCATCATGTCATACATAAAAAAAACCTGTCTCTTGAGAAGCCACAGCTAACCAAAACATAGCAAAATATGCAAGCCGATAAGGCCGCCACTATACACGGGAATATCCAAAACAAACTACGTACGCATAGCTGACCAAAACATATATACACAACCCACATTTGTCTACAGACCTCTACGAGTATAACAAGGCCTATGTCAAAGGATCAGTACCAAAAGGACTCAAGCTCCGGAACAATGGATCTCTCCCGAGCCGAGTAACGATCTGGGCCGGAGGATCACCAACCGAGTATCCGCACTGCCCGGGCATGAAACGCAGCCCCCGAAGAAAGGGGGTCAGTACGGAAAATGTATTGAGTATGTAAAGCATGGAATACAATAGAGAAGATCATGACTGAGTAAGAGATGACAGGAGACAAGTATGATAATCAAGATACCAATGTATCTGTGCGTTATGAGATAAGAGTCATGCATATATAATATACCGTACTCGGCCCTCTAGTGAGGGACTCGGTGAAATAATCATATATATACCGTACCCGTCCCTCTAGTGAGGGACTTGGTGAAATAATCATATATATATACCGTGCCCGGTCCTCTAGTGAGGGACTCGGTGAAACAATCATATATATACCGTACCCGGCCCTCTCATGAGGGACTCGGTGAACAATGCAATGAAACTGTGCACGAATACGTACCCGGCCCGGGACTCGGTGAATGATATATTAACGGTATGCACGAGTAGAATATCATGAGCAACCATATGCAAACTAAATCATCATCTGAGACTCAATAGAATATTCAGAATGAACCAACACTTGAGAATCAAAGACAACTATCATGTCGAGCACTATTGTGAAGTAGAGTTCCTTGGAGTCATATATGTTCGTTGTTCGCTTAGTTTATATAATTCATGCAAAAGAAAGAAAGGATAACTTTACATACACTTTGGAGCCTTCAGAAGTAGAGTCATCATCGATGAATAAAATTGAGAAAATCGAGGAGTAGCTCCACATTCTCATATTCGCTTTGAAATCATAAACTTGAGTTATTAAAACACAAAATCATCATTATCGTTGTCATCATCATAAAATCATTCTTATCCTCCACATCATGAGAAGCTTTAAGAACCATGGACTTTTGGTTTTTGAAAACAAGAAGGTTACGGAAACTTTTATGAAATCATACCATAGGAATCATGCCTTTGAAAGAAAGGGACGAGCCTTAACATACCTGTTCAAGCTCTAATTATCTGCACTTATTCGTCCGAGCTCGCAAGTCTACATTTAAGAGGATTCACACAATCGTTAGACTCATCGTAGTATATTTCTGCTAAGCTCTGAAGTCAAACTATTTTATATCCTGCTGAAAATCGGGCAGCATTTCCCCTGTTTATATGCCTAGCCCGGAATCTCAATTCAGCAACCAACAATAACAACAACAATACCAACATCAGTAACATCATTTCCAACACCAATATGTACCATAAAATAGCCCACATGCTGTTTTCCAACTTCCATAACTAACCAACTTACTACACAATTATTTAACGACTTTATCTCCGTAAATAAGCCTTAAATAATATCAAAAGAGAAAGATTCATACCTCTTTTCTTGTTAAGACAGCAATATCCGCAATATCCACGCTAAAATCCACCGCAAAACAATACTAGAATCACAACCATGCGTTGCCCGGACCTAAACCACTACTTCGCTACTTGAAAATTGCTCACTTTTTTATTCCCTCACTCTCTCTTTTCTAATTTTTGGATTTTTCTGGGCAAATCTGATGTAAAAAGGGGATTATTACCCTTTTTATAGGGGTCAAATTCGGGTCGGGTTCGCTGTAGCAGTACTGTAGCAACTCGATTACTGTAGCAGTACTGTAGTACGCGTTTCTGCTCTATCAGCTGAACTTGTAACGTCTATAATTCTCTACTCCGATGTCCTATCGATGAGCGATTTGTTGCATTCTAAACTAGGCTCGACGAACTTCATTTTAGGCTTTTGTTTCACTTCAAAACACTTTATATGCTAAGAGATATTCGCCCCTCAAGTTGGACCAAAAGTTTCACACAAAACTTCACCCATCCTTTCTCCAAAGTCGTACTACTCCATTTCTTCCACTCATTTCCTTATAAAACCTTCCGGTATACCTTAGATACAACCTTCACTCATTAAATATACTTAATAATGCTTGATCCTTACATTCCAAAGTGATTTTACTTAACCATAACTCAACATACTTATGCTTTAAATTTGATAAGTGCTCTTCGAAGATACGGGGTGTAACACGTAATCTCAAATCAAGAGCCTTACTACTAATCACAGAAACAATCAAGGTCCAAGAGGATCCAAACAATGCAAGGATAGGTAATGCAAGGCACAAAAGTGTCACAATGACTCATAAACAGCAACAGCACAGTCTAGAGAGTATGACAAACTTCAGGATGGCCAAGCAAGTAACAACAGTGATGGAAGGGTAAGGAACAAAGGGGTACAGAGCTAAACAGTGAGGGAGAAAGGAAACAAGGCTAAGGCCACAATCAACACACTCATAGTCTTGGTTTCCAATTTTTAGGGAAGAAAGAAAAAGAAAGGCATTAGCTAAGGACGATGGGCAGTGAACAAGTGATTAAGCACCATAAGATGGAGGGATACACAAACAAACTACCAAACACACCATCATGTTTCTATTTCCAGTTCTTAAGGAATCAGTAATAAATAGAGGGGCAGAACTAGGGGTCAAATGACTTAGAAGCCACACCAATCTAGTGATGAACCCATTCAAATGCCCCAAAAAACATTTTTTCAAAACATTTTTTCAAGTCTGTTTGTTATCAATCAAAGATGTTTACCAGTCTATGATCATTTTAGCTTAGTTTCAATCCCAACAAGTCCAAAAACAGCAAGATAGGAAAGTACAGGTTCATTAAAGCCATTAGCAGGGCCTCAAAATAGTTCACACTTAGTCCATTTGGTAGAATTTGCACAGAAAATGCACATGTAGCAAGTAGAGGTTTCAAATAGTATAAATAGGGACATGATACTGGCCTAGCTCCAATTCAGCATGTTAGGCATAGTTTCAATTTAAATATGAACATAAAGAAGGGTAAATGATAGGACCATCTTCATGTTTCACAAATGGATACCAAAAGGAAGAATGTAGACATCATACTTACCTTTTCAAGTTGGTCTTAAGTCCTTTTTCTGGGTATCCTACTTAGTCTAAGTGAGTTAGGTGCACAAATGAGTCTTTAACAGGAAGGTAGTTATCAAGGAACTAATGACACATAAAATAGTATTCAAATCAACAAGTAAACAGTAAAGGAAGTGACCACCTCAGAATAAGGATCACAATCAATTCTTCCAAGGACAGTTTGACCTTATTCATAGTCTTTTCTACTGATTTTAATGACCTATGTGAAGCAGAGGAATTCAAACACACTATAGCCCTATATTAGTATAAAAAGCATAAGTTACAAATAGTAAGTTTCATGGACAACAAGTGAGTAAGAAATAGGGAAATCTCAGAAATTCAGAAGTAAAATCCAAGCAATCAACTTATAGACCTAGCTCCATTTTTGCTATTTCAAACTTTACACAAAAAGCCAAGTTCTTTATAAACTTCTTACCCTTATTCTTTTCCCACTTCTGAGGAATGAAGCCAACAAACACACACAAAATCCAGGGGCACTTAGGCTATTCTAGGATCAAAATTTGACTACAAATCTTACAGTTTTCATATTTTTACCAACTCTCCATCTAGACAGTCTCAAATCTATCAAACAGGTTTAGGAAAGATCACTTTTATCTTCATATGCCTAGCAAAGTTCAGAAATAACAAGGCAAGGCAAATAGGCAAACAAACCAGTGACTAGTCTAGTCTTAATCAAAGTAAATAATGTCAAATGATTTTCCAGAAAATTCATCTTTAGATCATTCTTAAGTTAACTAAATGGCAAAGAATCATTTTTAGTTTTAACCCTTTTGTACTCCTACTTATCTTAACAACAAGAACACATGAAATCTACACTCAAATTTCAAACAGAGACATGAACCATTTTCATAATGAACTCGGTGAGGGACCAGTAAAGAAAAGGAGACAAGCCATTACAAGCTAATGCTTATACTAAATAGTTTAGAAAAAAAAAACTCCTTTCTCTTCCCTTTTAGACAGTTTCAATTATTCAACGCACATAGGTTTAGGAATAAGTTCCAAGATTTCAAAACTCTACTCAGCAAGAAAGTTTTGGGGAATTCAAACTACCTTTAAAAAATATTAGATTGCTTAAGGTGATTCATTGAACAATAAGAGACATAGGATCAGTTTCAATTTCTATAGACTTATGCTTGGCAAATTTCTGAAAAATTCAAGTTCTTTATAATGAAACCAAGTTGGAAGCCATATATTAGATTTTTTGAAACCACTTAGATCAAGAACAATGCCAAACAAGCAACTAAAAAAAAGAAACTGATTCAATCAGAAATAAACAAGGCAGGATCATCTTCATAGCATAATGAGCAGAAATTAGTGAAAAAAAAGCTAAGTACCTAAATTTCTAATAAAACAGTACCAAGTTCTAACAAAAATCAACATAGCAGAGCTAGAATCTTAAACAACCTACTATAACAAGACCAAATTCACAATACATTCAATCATGTCTTATCTTTTAGTTTCCAGAAACCCAGAAAAAACAAAGAGAACCTCAAACATGATTCAGATCAACTCAGTGCCATTATAGCAACTAAAACACTATCAAAACTATATTACCGACTAGACTGAGGAAAAATGTGATCAAATCAACTAACCAAAGTCTCAAAGCACATATGTAAACAATAGGGCAGTTTATTCAAGCTCAGATAAGTGCTAAAATAAAATAAGTGAATAGTGATATTACCTTTTTGTAGGGCAACCAAAAGTTCAAAAGGAGGGGTTGAATCACAAACTTGAAACTCCAACACCCAAAAAACCTTAAGCAGCCCCTTTGTTCTTAAATTTTCCAAAGTAGTAATAGTATTTTGGTATAATATCAGTGCAGTAGTTTAATAATGATAGATTTTTAGTCAGTATAGTAGTAATATAACAGTGGGATGGGAAGATCAATGTGACAATCGAATCCTCGCTGTTTATGAGGGAGTTTTTGGATAAAAAATCAGGCCTCCTCCAATGTTACAATCCTATTCTATTTATAGCATGATAATCTCAACCCTAGGAACAAAAATGACCAAAAATGAAATTAGATTTCCCCCCAATTTCACAACAAAATTCGAATTTCAGCAGAGGACAACAAAATTTTCAACAAATTTGTACCAATTGTACCTTATCCAACAAAATTTCACATAAATCACGTAATCTAGCTAATAATCTAACTAATTGTACCCGAAAAAATACAAAAAAAAAAAAAAAAAAAAAAAACATAAAATTCTAGGATAGTATGCCTTGTCATAAATAAAATAAATTTATTAGATTCTAACGGTGCAATAGTACTAAAATCATACCAAACAAGATAGAATCCCCCAACAATGGTACTCAAATCAGAAGGAATCTTTGGGAAATTACCCTAAGTTCCTCATTTAATGTAAATAGTGCACAAGTTGGCTAAGGGCTCAAGGCCCTGCCCATGGCAACTATGCACATGAGAAACTCGAGCAACATCCCCAAAATAATTCAAATTCTTGACCAACTATTGACAATTATAGGAAATTAAACCTGAAAATGGTGAGAACTCGTAACAAGGAACAAAGCCCCTCAAAAATCCGGCGAAGAACAATCATGGATTGGCTTGAATTGGCGGAACCCTAGGGTAGAAAATAAATCGCCCGAGGAAGAGGGGAGGAGGGGTCTGGTGAAAATGAATGAAATGTGGGGAGTGTGAAGTTTGTTTTAACGAGCTTCGCACCTTTTTTTTTTTTTTTAACAAACATCCCCCCCCTTTAGTTTAAAATAATAAATAAAAACCCCCTCCTTAATTTGAATCATATTAAACCATATATTAAAACTACTCATTTTACAAAGTAAAATAATTATTTAGGCAAATTAAAATTCAAAACTCGTAAATCTAAAATATTAGCTTTAAAACAAGCCCAATATTGACATAGTTCTTGGGGATATTTTAAAATGTGAAAAAATGCGGTAAAAAATGAGTCGTAATTAATATGTTATTTAAAGTAACAATTTTCCCGGACTAGACGGAGCGGGATGAAAGTAAATAACTCGTATTTCTCACATTTGTTAATTTTTTCAGGAAATAATAATTAAAAGTCATTTTTGCAATTTTCTCGAAATTTTTAAAATTTTTAAAGTGAAAGGAAGTATCCTTACTCCGTCTTTGACTCGAGAAATTTAAAAATTAAAATACGCATCTCATGAGGTGAAAATTAGCTGTCAACAACTGCCCCTTCGGAGTTCGAGGATGGCAAGGCCATTAATTTTTGACAAACCTAATTTTTACCGAATAAATAGGAACTACAACTTTCTTTTTATGCAAAATTTCAAAAGTATGGCCGGACCCCGATTTGTGCGCTTCCTACATATCTCAGGTTATATGAAAATTCAGGCCATTTGTAGTTCTGACTCTATGAGGACTATAAAGTAAAGAATTTTCGTTAAACTATCTCGAAGTGTCCCGAGATAATTATAGGAATATGACCGATCCTCGAAACTTGAGTATCCTACATATCCCTGGCTTTGGGAATCAAGCCAATTATAGTTTGACTCGACAGCCCAAAAAGGAATATCCTTTTATGTGGGAATCCCTTTGACTATTTCTGGTTAGGAATCTGAACCGGAGGTGGTTTTTTGAAAAAGATTTATTAGTGTTGATGCTTGAAGTGATTTTCCAATCCCTGGTGTAGAAAGCTTGAATCTCGTATACGGTTTTTTATCGGTTGCCCAAGAAAAGTTCCACGTTTGCTTCGCATGTCTTGAGTCTGGCTATTTTACTCCTATCTCGGTAGCTTTTAGCCATCTCCAAGTGCCGAGTCCTGCGTGTTAGTGATTTGAATTTTTTTTATCTTTATCGTAAATGTCATACCTGTGTGGCATTCTTGCCATCTGCTTTAAAGGTTAAATCTGTCAGTTTCTATCATTTATCCGTCTCTCGACAAACGTTCATTCGTCTTTTCTTCTTTTCCTGTAAGTGTGTGCTTTTGTGCATATATATTTTTTTGAAATAATTTTGAATAATAATCACGATACTTCAGTTGGCTCTTTTCTCCTTATTTTTCAGATGTTCTCATTTTTTCAATGATAACTTCCGTTGGGATCTGGATCGGGCTATACCGTATTTTGCGAAACCTTCACACCCCAGTTTAGTTGTCATTTTCATAAGCAGGATGCTACTAATGAAAATCATGTTTTCAAGTGCGGGGTCATTTTTGTTTCTTATGACATCCGCCACCACTGAAAATTTGGACTCACATCATTGTCACATACATGCGATCGTCGCAACCGTGTCGACTGCATCGTTATCCTCATATGAAGTCTGCGGTATACCAGTTCGAGACTACATCACTTATAGTCAAAAATACCAAATGTAGATCGCACATCGAGTGCGTATCATATTCCTTTCATGATGACTACTAACCTCTCGTGTCCAAAAATTACAACATTTAGTCAGAATATTCAAGTTAACTACTGCATACTCAAGTACGGAGCCTTTTCTCATGACTACCACTATCCGCAAATCTCGATGTAGGAATCACATTCGTATTTCAACGATTGTGGACCTCAACCTCGTAATTATGCTGCCTATTTTTTGGCTATATATATGGATGACGACTCAGCCCCTTCGGCACGTAGTCATTTAATCCATATCGTCATCTTGAGGAGTGAAGCTTACCTCGTTAGCAAGGCTGGCACCTTCCTTTTTTTACTACGGGGAAGAATACCCGCCCGTCGACAGGGTTCACATCTTCCGAAAAGACTAGACTCTTTTGTTTGTGAATAAGACATTTCAATGCCAATATCAATGCATTGTATTCAAATGATAGATTGTTAGGATGAAAATTGTGACCACCCTTCAGGTCAAAATTAATCCATCTTTGCTGACATTCTGTGTCGACGATCTTAAATTTGATGTCAGAATTACGTCACCTGATTCAAGTGAGGACTGTGCTTACTAAATTTAAGATGTCTAATCAGTCATTGTATCAAGGCAAGCCATGCGACGTCTAGGTCGGGGCCTCAATACTTTGATACAATACTGTTTAGTGGAGACTAGACTTTGGAAATCGTGATTATATCTTTTGTAATCTTAAAATTTTCTTTGTAAAAATCTTTGTGCTCTGCAAAATGAACAAACTTGTCTGTGTAAAACAACTTTGCTTGAGGAGGATTTCGTTACCCTTTTGTATACTCTTCTTTGCCGCTATTCCTTGAAATTTCTTCTTCACTTTGCTCGTTGTCGTTATCCTATTTCAAATATCTTAGCAAACAAGTTAGTGTAAAAGCATCCATGCTTGTTTGTTCCTGCATCCACAGAAAAATTCGTCAGTTTCCTATATGATCAACTGCTCTCCCCGGACTTCTTTCATTCATACTTTGGCTGGAAAGAATGCTCATTTTCCTTAAAAATCCTTTTATTTTTTAGCAAAGTTGAAAATTTTTGGCGATGATTTTGGAAAAAAGATATATATTTGTAAAAAAGATATATATTTGTAGTAATAAATCTGTAGTAGTGGTTTATATATATATGATATATTTTATACGAAGCCTTTTAATGACATGACATTGGATAATCGAACAAAGTCCTCTATCACTTTTCTCCGTCTTGGTCTTGTCTTGCACTAAAATTTTCGTATTCCTTTCGAAAATTTTGCCCCAATTTGTGTACATCTTTGTACCAACTCGAATTTCGCTATGTCAAAGGAATTTTTGAGACTCTCAAAATTTTGCCCCAGTTGAAGTGTGTACTTGTTGATTCTGACTCTTTCCGTGCCTGAGGAATTTTTGAGATTCTACTAAAAAAATTTTCCCCAGTGTAGAAGTTTTAATCAGTTTGATCCATTGAACTGATATATTTGAAGAAATTTTTTAGGTCCTCTAAAAAATTTTGCCCCAGTTTCCTTGTGGGGTTGCCTTTATCTCTCTCTTGCTAGATCGACTCTGAGGTTTCTTAAGGTTTATTAGGAATTTTTTTTGGAATGACTGAGATCGGGAGAGCGCCTACGTATCAAGTCGAAACGTAGTTAAAATATATTAGAATTTTTCTCGGTGAAACCGAACTCAAAAGAGCATATCCCGTTTCGAGAATCGGGAAAACATATTATATTGGAATTTTTTGTGAGACCGAACTCAAAAGAGCGCCTACGTATCCCAAATGGGAATTAGGTCATAACGTAGTTCAAAATACATAATTTTGGATTTTTGGGTTAAAGCGACCGAGCTTGAAAAAGCACCTACATAACCCCTTATAAGTATAGGGAATCAGGTCCTCGCGTAGTTTGTACATAATGTTGGATTTGGTTTTTTCTAAGAAAAAATGCAAAATTACAAGCAAAGGAAATGCAATTAAAGCAACATAAACTATAAGAACTCTAGATCTTCGTAGTCATCTTCTTCTTCACACGTAGTATCTCTTGATGACATCTGAATTTATTGCTCTTGGCCACTCCCGACCATCTATTTCAGCAAAGTACCACCGCTCCTCCTGATAATACCCTTCGTACCATATAGGGCCCTCGCCAGTTTGGTGCGAACTTTCGTTAGTATTCTTCTTGATTTGGGAATATTCGTTTGAGCACCAATTGCCCAATTTGAAAAACCTTGGTTCTTACATGCTTGTTGAAAGCTCGCGCCATTCTTTGTTGGTATAATAGACAATGACAAATAGCAATCATTCGCTTTTCATCTATCAAAGCTAGTTGTTCATACCTCTTGCGAATCCATTCTGCATCGTCCAACTTAGCTTCTTGTATGATTCGAAGTGAAGGAATTTCTACTTCGGCTGGTATTACTGCTTCATGCATACACCAATAGGTACCAAGTGTCCACAGTTGAAGTTCTGGTAGTAGTACGATATCCCAGTAATGCACACGATAGTTGTTCGTGCCAGTCTTTGTAGTTATCAATCATCTTCCTAAGGATCATCTGGATGTTTTTGTTGGTGGCTTCCACAGCCCCATTCATTTATGGCCGGTATGCGGACAAATTTCGATGAGTGATTCGAAACTGCGCAGACATTTCTTTCATCAAGTGGCTATTCAAATTAGCCTCATTGTCTGTTATGATTTATTTTGGGATGCCAAATCGGCATATGATGTTGTTGCGCACAAAATCAGCGAGTACTTTCTTTGTTACTGACGCATAAGATGCTGCTTCTACCCACTTGGTGAAGTAGTCTATGGCGACCAAAATGAAATGGTGTTTGTTTGATACAGCTGGCTCAATTCTCATATGACATCCATGCCCCAAGCGGCGAATGGCCAAGGCAACATCATAGCATTCAGTTCTATTGGAGGAACCTTTATCAAGTCTCCATGAATTTGACACTTATGGCATTTCTGGACGAATTTGCTACAATCGTTCTCCATGGTCATCCAGTAATAAACTGTCTTAAAATCTTCTTTACTAGCACGAATCCATTCATGTGAGGCCCATAGGTTTCAGCATGCACTTCTTCAATCAATCTTGTGACTTTGATGGAGTCAACGCATCTAAGCAAACCCCAATCTGGGGTCCTTTTATGAGAACATTCTTATTGAGGAAGAAACCATTTACCAAATTCCTGATCTTCTGATTTATGGTGATTCCTTCGAGATATTATCCTTTCTCCAAGTACATTTTAATGTCGATGTACCAAGGTTTTCCATCAATCTCTGCTTCTACAAAAGCACTGTGAGCTGGTTGATCTGTGATTTCGACTCTGAAAGGATCAATGTATTTACTGTCAGGATGTTGAATCATAGATGCTATTGTCGCCAATACATCAGCAAACTCATTCTGGGGTCTTAGTATGTGTTTGAACTTAACCTCTTGGAAACAATCTGCTAATCTTTGCACAAGTCCAACATACGGTATGATCTTCTAATTTTTAGTGGCCCACTCCCCTCGAACCTGATGAATTAATAAATCTGAGTTACCAATTACCTGAAGATCTCTCACATCCATGTTGAGGGCTAAACGTAGACCCAAGATACATGCCTCGTATTTAGCCATGTTGTTGGTGCAACTGAAGTTCAACTTGGCGTACCACTGGATAATATTGGCCTGAGTCTGAAATCGAAACGGCTCCGATTCCTGATCCTTTAAAGTTGACCGCTCCATTAAAGTAAACTTTCCAGCCTAATTCATCTTCATTTTCTTCGCCCTCAATTATCATCACTTCTTCGTCTGGGAAGTAAGTCCACAAAGGTATGGGATTGTCATCTACTGGGCTTCCTGCCAGTAAATCTGCTAATGCTTGCCCCTTAACTGCTTTCTGTTCGACGTATTGAATGTCGAACTCTCTTAATAGCCTTTGCCATTTGGCCAACTTCCCTATCGGCATAGGTTGGTGAAAGATGTACCTTAGGTGGTCCATTCTTGAGATCAAATAAGTCATGTATGCAGCTATATAATGTCTTAACTTCTGAGACACCCAGGTTAGAGAATAACACGTCTTTTCCACCAAGGAATATCCGGATTCACATGGTGTGAACTTCTTACTGATGTAATAGATGGCTCTCCTTTCTTGCCTATTTCGTCATTTTGTGCCAACATGCACCCAAAAGCATTCTCTGATACTGACATGTAAAACAGCAAAGGACTTTCCTGCCTTGGCAAAAACGAGTGAATTTGACAGGTATCTTTTGATTGTGTCAAAGGCTTTCTGACAATCCTCCGTCCATTTAGTTGGATCATCTTTCTTGAGGAGTTTGAGAATTGGTTCTATAATTACTGTGGACTAAGCGATGAAGCATCCAATGTAATTCAACCTTCCTAAGAAACTCATGACCTCTTTCTTTGTTCTTGGCGGTGGGAGTTCCTGGATCGCTTTGATCTTTGTGGGATCCAACTCGATGCCACGACGATTGATTATGAATCCTAGCAACTTTCTGGCAGGCACTCCAAATGCGTATTTTGTAGGATTGAACTTCAAATCGTACTTGTGAAGTCTGTCGAAGAATTTTCTTAAGTGCTCAAGGTGATCATCACCCACTCGGGACTTGATAAAGACATCATCCACATACACCTCGATCTCTCTATCCATCATATCATGAAAGATGGCGGTCATCGCCCTCATGTAAATAGCGCCAGCATTCTTGAGGCCAAAAGGCATTACCCGGTAATGATATATTCCCCATGGTGTGATGAATGCCGTCTTTTGAGCATCTTCTTCATCCATCAGTATCTGATGATAACCGCGTAACAATCCATAAAAGATTGCACCTCATGCTTAGCACAGTTGTCAATGAGTATGTGAATGTTTGGGAGTGGGAAATTATCCTTTGGACTAGCACGGTTAAGATCATGATAGTCCACACAGATCCTTATTTTCTCAACTTTCTGTGGTACGGGGACTATGTTCGCTAACCATGTCGGGTATGGTGTCACCTCCACAACTCCCGACTGAATATGTTTTTCTACTTCTTCTTTAATTCGAATGCTGACATCAGGCTTAGGCTGCCTGATTTTCTATTTTACCGGGGCAAATCCTTCAAGGATCGGCAACTTATGGGCAACAATTTTCGTACTCAGACTCAGCATATCAGAGTATAATCAAGTGAAAACATCTTCATACTCTTTCAACAAGCTCTGATACCCTTCTTTCTCAGTTTCTGTCAAATGCACACTTATTCTGGTTTCCCAAATCAATTCCTCATTTCCTAGATTAACTGCCTCTATTTCCTCTAGGTTTGGGGTCGATCTATTTTCATATTCCTCTCCGACATCTATCAATCCTTCCGATTCAGTTATCTCTTCTTCTTGATCGTTGTTCTGTTCGTCGTCATTTTTACTTGTTTTGTAACATGTCATGACACTATTTGGGGCTTCTGCATCATTACTGTAAAACAAAATAACACGATTATCAATCAGGTAAAAGCAATTTTAATTACGTATTTATATATAATTATATATATATATATATATATATATATATATATATATATATTTATTTATTTATATAGGTAAAGTAAAGAGATTTTGTCTTATTGTAAACTTTGAGGCATTTTCGTTGAAATTTTAAAAGAGTGATACAAACTGTGGCCCTGACTCGGAATGGAACATCGAGCCATTTCCGTTATTAAACAAAACGTAACAAGAAAGCATGAAAAGGCGACAAGCGGGCCTCAAAGCCGACTTTTGTCGTGATCATTCTTTCTACCATAGAGTGAACAACAGGGTAGAAGTCCATCCACTTGTTGTTTCCCCTGGCTCAGCAAGACGAATTTCTAATGCTTCAAAGCATTCTTCAATGATGGCTATGCATTCCTCTTCCCAAAACAACGTCCTTAAACCCTCTTCTGGATCTTTGCCGTTGTGACTCAATGGGCATGCTGTGAAGGACTGGTATAGATGGGAAAATGGCTTTTTCATTTCAACGGGACCTCTTGGTCCATGTTCTGCTTCTTCCTCTTCTACCTCATATGGCTCGTAACCAACCCCAAATCGATATTTCCCATTTTTGATACTCACTGGTTCTTTGATTCCTTATAAGTTCCTTCCCAGACCTTTCTCGAGCTCAAACCCGCTTTTTATCATAGTCGTAGCAACCATTTTGTAGACCAGTGGAATAGGGATATCATCATCATCTCCCCTGCGATCTATCATGGCTAATTCAACAGTGTGGAAATCAGTACCCACTGGTGACTTCTCTATAGCTGGTATGAAATTGTCCAGGTAGTTGTGGATACTTCCTTTATCATGAATCACGACTTGTTGATCATTCCATATGAATTTGAGATACTGGTGCAATGAAGATGCTACGACTCCAGCGGTGTGCAACCATAGTCGTCCCAATAATAAGTTGTAGCTTGTTTTGATATCCATGATGACGAACTCCACCACGAACCATGTGGGACCCATTTGTATGTGTAGATCTATTTCTCTAATTGGGTCGCTGGTTGCGCCATCATAAGTTTTTACATTTGTTCGACTCTGGCGGATTTTGCCAATATCATACCCAAGTTGTTTTAAAGCCGTTACGCGACATACATTTAGCCCAGCCCCTCCATCAATCAGCACTTGAGGGATAATCTTATCGCGGCATTTGACTGTTATGTGTAAGGCTTTGTTGTAGGTTTTACCATCTCTTGGTAGTTCGTCATCCAAAAATGATAGCCTATGCGCTCGTACAATATACCCTACAATCTCAGCCAATGTTTCACTTGTAGTGTCGGCGGGCACTTGGACTTCATGCAAAGCTTTAATTAAGGCTAAGTGATGTTCAGATGAACTGAGTAATAATGGCATTACTGATATCCTGGCAGGAGTCTTATGCAGGTGCTCAACAATCGAATAATCCTTGACCGGCATTTGCCACCAAAAGTTTTCAGCTTCGCCTTCAGTGATTGGTCTTTTTTGAGGATTTTCGCTCTTCGAGTATAGGCTCTTCTGGAGCATAACATCTTCCAGACCTGGTCATACCCTAAACCACAGCGGCTATCTCTTTTCCATTGTTGACTATCGTCAGGTGTGGTAGTTTGATCATAAAAGGTGCGCTTTCAACTGGCACTGATTTTTGGAGTATGAACGGCTCGTTCTGAATTTGAGCAACCGTTGAGCGATATTTGAGCACGAAGGGCTCTTTCTTGGCTACAGCAGACGACTGGGACACCTCAGACTTCCCTATCAAAGGGCCTAACACTTCTTTTCGCTCTTGTAAGGACAACGAGGCGACGGTGCTTTCCAACCCTTCAATATCTGGACGAATTATCACAGGGCTATCTTCCCATTCATCACCTCTTTCTATCATGTGAATTTGATTCCCTCCATGCTTTGGGAGAGGATTTGTGTCCACATTTGGAGGTGTTGGTTCTAGGATAAGCTCATGATTGTCGATCATGTCTTGTAGCTTGTGCCTTAAGTTTATGCAATATTCAGTAGTATGGCCAACTTGGTTAGAATGATAGGCGCAAGTGAAATCTAGCTGGACCATCGATCCTTGGGGTTAGCAAGTTGTGGTGGAAAAGCATTCATTCGATCGGCGTCTCTTAGTTTGGCAAACAACCTAGCCTTTGATTACTCGTAAAGGAGTAATTACTCTCATAGGTTTCTTTTGGGGTGCCTCATAGTTTGCTGGTGGAGGCTGGTTTTGGAAAGTATGATTTTGTGATTTTGTGGGGCTTGATTATTGGGTGCTGGCATTCGGTAATTTGGCCGTGGAGCTTGGTTGCTAGTGTAGAAACCCCTTTGGGAGGATACCACTTACGCAACAAAAGCTAATTTCACACTTACAACATTTAGACGAAATTTATGCCAAAAGATATTCACAAAAATATTTAATAGCGGAAATAGGCCCGTACGAAAAAGGGTTGAAAGTGCGACATTTTTTTTTTCCATTGTACCCTCGAAAAATTTCTTAGATGAAATACAATATCGGAGTATCAATTTAAAATGGTAATGCCCTTCTCAAATAGTCAACATATTTAAGAAACTTCGTTTTGAAATTATATTTTAAATTCAACACCATTGCGGGTCTATAAGATACACGAAACTCAAACTTGTGATTATCACATAAACTAGTATCTTCCTTTCTACATAATCACAAGGCAAAATGTAAACCTAGTGTCACGACCCAACCCGTGGTGTGACTGTGCCCGGCTGGGCACCGTACACACCCGTTAACCGAGAAACGACATACAAATAACTTATACATACGAGAGAAAAGTGAAACGTCGCCCCAAAGTCATCACATATAAATATATACGGATCGCATGATCCAACTTTCGGATGATACCGCACATAGCGGCAAGGCAAGTTTGTCATAATATAGGAGGACGTCCAAATCACAAATCACACGACACAACCGAACAAACGGTGACTACAACCCACACATATGTGTCTATAGACCTCTAAGAGTAATAACGAGAATCATATGACGGGGACGGGCCCCGCCGTACCCCCGAAGAGACATATACATACACGTATATAACAAAAGTGTGTACTCAAAATATAGGCTCGAACAAGGAGCGCTCCAAGATAGCCGAATGGAAACCACGGGAGTCGGATCACCAAAACGAGTATACGTGCACGGAGGCATGAAACGCGCGCCCCGAAGAAAAGGGGTCGATGCGAAATATGTACTGAGTATATAAAACATGAATTACAGTAAACAGGACCATAACCGAAACAAGAAGTACAGAAAGTAAATGCAATATCCAAAATACCAAAATGCTTACTTGTTAAAACATAAATCATGCATGGGGCTCGGGAATATGGTCACCCTCCCGTCATTGGCGCCATAACACATCATACTCCGGAATATTGCATATCTCCGTAACCCGACATATCTCCATAACACATCATAACGCCATAACACATCATAACACCAGAATATATATATGGTACCCGGCCTTCTAGCGGGGGACTCGGGGAACCATAACACATCATACTCCGGAATATAGCATGGTGCGCACGATGACATAACCGGCC
>NW_026724012.1:0-5569 GCF_029784015.1 Lycium ferocissimum
ATGCTATGATACTATGATATACTATGCTATGCTAGATACTATGATATACTATGCTATGCTATGATACTATGATATACTATGCTATGCTATAATACATTATGATACGATATAAATTCTACTTGCTATGCCTATGAAAAGAAATGTTTTGTTTTCAAAAGGAAAACAAGCATGCATGATATCCGGCCTCGAAAGGGCGTTCCTACGACAAAAGTTACATTCTTATCTCGCATATATATCCATGACCCTCGATATTGTTACCTATAACCTATGCTCTTGTTTATGTTATTTTCTATGTCTTACATACTCGGTACGTTTATTTGTACCGACGCCCCTTCAGCGTGGGCGCGCGTTTCATGCCGCCGGGGCAGCAGACACCGGATCGATCCTAGGAGTTCCCCGCGCATTTTCGCGCGCGCTCCGGGCGCTCTGTTTCCCGAGCCCGCTCCTTGGTACTATTTTTGTGTATATATTCGCACTGCAGCTCTCGGCCCTTCCTATGTATATTGTGTACTATGTTTAGAGGCTCGTACGCATATGTACAAGAGCTATGTTGTACTCCCGATTGACCCCGTCGTCCGTATAGTATGATCGTAAAGCTTATTAGTCGATGTTCATAACCTGCAGAAGTATGTATGTTAATGCTTGTCAAAAAAAAAAAAAAAACGGCGTAGTTCATATGCAATAAGAGCCGGCCGGGTTCGCTCTGGCCCGAACACGGGGTTGGTGCCCATCACACCCTAGTAAGGTCGGGGTGATGTTTATTATGAACATAGACTAGTTAGCCTTCGCTATCGCTCCATACAACGGCATTAAAATGCCAAAATACTATATATTTAACTTTTTACATGACCGATCGTACATATCCGTTACGAGCCTCTAGACATAGTACATTTATACATAGAGAGAGCCGAGTACCGTCGTGCTCAAAAATATATACACAAAAGAGACTACGTGAAGCGCACAGGCTCCGAACAACCGGAGCGCGGTCAAGTACGGCCGGTAGAGCTCTTAAGGATCAAATCCGCCCGTTCGCCGACCTCGCGCGCATGAAACGCAGCGCCCACAAGAAGCGGGGCGCGCACGAATAGTGTACCGAGTATGTAAGGCATGGATAGTAATATACGAGAACATAAATCATGCATAATGACGTAAAAGAATTACAACTCAAGTCCGGGATAGAACATAACTCGTATATATAGGTGCCCTCGCGCATGCCGTGCTTTCTTAACTTTCCTTACTCATTTATATGCGTACATAAATGCATAAAATATAGAATATATATTATATTGCCGAGGCGTTGGTACCGATCCATTTAGCCATAAATATGCACATCCCGCGCGTCCGGGACGATATCAAGTCAGTGTAATGCCAACGATCGTGTGGATATGCGTATATAACGTTCGCCATTACCTCCCTTTTCCCATAAATATATGAAAATTCCATGTATGAATATCTATTGTCTATAGCGCCCATGAATATATGAAAATTCATGTATAAATATCGGCGTCTATAGCGCCCATAAATATATGAAAATTCCATGTATGAATATCGGCGTCTATAGCGCCCATGAATATATGAAAATTCATGTATAAATATATATCAGCGTCTATAGCGTCTCGACTCGCTTTTATTATATAATATACTTATACCATGTTCATTTATTAGCGCGCATATAGCGCTCCGATTCCGTTATCATTATCGTCGTAGAAGTATTCTCATTAAAGTAGTTACAACACTTATTGTTTAATAATCGAGCACTAAAGAAAACTCCGAGATCAAAGGGCCCACCTCGAGTCAAATGAGGTGGCGTACTCAACTTACCTATAATACGTGTCATGACGTTACTTATGAAGGCCTTAGGGTAATCTAAGTCTTATCCTTGCACGTTCTAGAATATTTAGACACTTCTTTCACAATTCAAGTACTTTTAGTTCAATCTTACCGAATGAATAGTACCTATTTTCACTCGCGGATTTCTAGAGTTAGGAAAGTCCCCGAGGCGCGAAATCAAACCTATACGTCTAAGACATGCCAAGAAAGAAAGGGGGAAACCTTACATACTCTCTTTCGCCTTTAGCTATTCCGATCTGCCGCAATCTCGTCAAGATTATTGTTTTCTTTGCTCCAAAGACCTTCCACTATGTTAAGGACTCTTTAATGACTTGTTTGGCTAGGAGGAACACGTTGGAAATTCTCCTCTTCTCTCTCTTTTTTTTTTCTCTCGGTTTCTTTTCTTCTACAAGGCCGAATGGCCACCCCTTTTCTCCTTCTTTTTTTGTTCTTAGCCTCTTGAAATTTCTAGAGCAATTATGATAATTCATGAAGACTTGGTCTTCTTTTAAGCTTATTCATTAGCTTATGTGGGATTAACCCCACACCACTTGGATGACCACTTGGCCCAACTAACTCATTAATTCTAAGCCCAATCCTTTTTCTCTTGCAACCCATGAAAAATAAATTTTTCCAAAGTTCCAAATTTACCCTTAGCCTTCCTCCATATTTCCACGAGTCATATTGTAAATTTTCCTTTTATACCCTTGACCTTCTTAAGATTTCCGCTTCTAAATCTTTCATAAGCAACTCATATTTTGCTTTTAACAAAACAAAAGTAAGACCTTGTTTGTCATTCCCCCGCAATTACCTTGAATTGTCCGATTGTACAAAATGCGGGATATAACATCGAGTCCCCTCCCGAGCTTAGTCAACTAGAACACAATAAAAAATATAGGGATTAAGACTAGGCCAACACGATTATTCTAACTAATTATTTTTTCTTTCGCCACTAGATTTAGAAAGATCTCCTCTATAATCCTACCAACCCAACAATTCCAAATTCAGCTAATCTACCGATAATAACATTAGCAACAACAAACCCAACGATATTCCATCAATAATATATCTAAACCCATCATAATATTCCATCCAAAAAAACTCCTAAACCCCGACGCCTTAATACAATTTATACGGTAATTATAACAAAGTTTTCAGCACTTTAATCCGTCAGATCAATCGAGAATCAAGTTAATAACGTGATAAACAACTGAAACATACCTTTAATCGTCAAAAATCATGAAATCAAAAACATACAAGTCCACCTTTTGGCTTAAAATGACGGCAACAACTCGTTCTATACTTTACCCTTCACGAGCCTCGGGATTCGGGACCTCGAACTTGCTCGATTCTCCACTTTCTCTCTAACTCTCCTCTCTCTCTCTAAAAGGTTGTGGACTGCTTGATGTGTAAATGAACGAATTTGTATGATTTTAGCCCTTATATATGGGTCTTGGGTCGGTTCCCACCGACCTTGAGTCGGGTTGGGCCGAGCCCACTGCCTAGTTTGACCTTTCTGCCTTAAAATGTCTATAACATTTTATCCCTATGTCGTGTGAAGGTCCACAACCTATGGTTGGAAAGGTATTTCAATTATCTACAACTTTATGTTTTTGTGTTTTCCCAAATTCGAAACCTATAATGGCGTGTTGGCCTCGTAAATCTAGATCACCCGAAAATGTATCCTTAAATCATCCTTTTGGAGTGCTTATGCTCATATTTGGCTTAAATGTCCTTCTTAAGACTTGCTCAACTTCCCATGTACTATTCATATAAATTGTCATATGCCCTTTGTAAAATCCCAACATGTGGGCCCCACCTTAACTTACGGTTACAAGGGCTATTTATTAAGTAATGTATTAACCAACTTACACCATATGGCCTCCAATGTTATCTATATGTTATTCTCATACATATATAACAAAATCTTTATCCCTATTCCTTGTATATCTTTACGCTGCCCTGAGCCCATACTAAGTCGTCTGCAATCTTGGTAACGCAAAATTTTTCGGGGTGTAACAGGGACTCAACATTTGGCCTGAGTCTACCCTAACTCAACTGGGATATGACCTTGGAAAGGTTCGTTAGAGCCACACTAATATAAGCGCATTTGACGGAGGCAGATGTGATGCCACTGAGTAGTGGACCTGGACATTCAAATAGGCCCAGCAGAGTTCACTACAGAGTTTCTGGTTATGTAAATACCTGCCAACTACAATCTACTCTTAGGGAGGCCATAGATCCACACGGCAGCAAACACCATCTTCTCTTCACCGCCCTTGAAATTCGTCTGGGAGAACTATGATAATCCATGGAGTAGGGCAAGCATGGATAATTATCCTGGACAATTTCGGGTCAAGTCATTGAAGCCGCACCCAAGGGAACGTGATTTCATGTAATGGCGTTAGTGAGGGCAGCACCCACAAGACGGACTCCCCGTAAATTCTTATGCCAGCGGTCTACAAAATGATTTCGTTAACTATGCTCATGAATGGGTTTGAACCCGGGAAAGGTCTGGGAAAGAATTTGCATGGCATCACTAAGCCAATTCCCATTCCCCAAGACAATTTTGGCTTTGGGCTAGGTTACGTCCCAATCGAAGATGAGATACCTACAAAGAAGAGGCAAGAGGTCGCAGATCTCCGCAAACCCATTCCCAACCTGTACCAGTCATTTTCTAGCCGAATGCCTGTGCCGAACGATGTCGGTACTGGGGCGGACAGGGATGCTATTCCAAGAAGATTGCTCGGGCCATCTTATAAGAATATGCAGAAACACCAACCATCGTAGATGCAGCATCCGGCGAGCAACTCGTCTAATTGGACCCACCCCGTTACCGAAGCCGTTCGTAATAAAAACGATAAAATAACCCCAAATGTTGGTGACACGGTTGCGAAACAATGTAGGCTGAGCAACGTAGAGTAGCCGAGAGTATTGAGGGAACATGACGAGACCACAATGTTATCCGAAGGTCTCGCGAAAGAGGTAGAGCAGTTAGAAAGTGAGCGGAAACCAAACATGGATGACACATAAGCCATAAATCCAGGTGATAAAGAGAATGTCACAGAAACAAGGATAAGTGTGCACCTAGAGGCACCTTTAAAAGAAGAATTGATAAATCTACTGAAGGAGTATGCAGATATCTTTGTATGGTCATACGCCGGTTATGCTGTGCTGGCACCAACGTAGTATCCTACAAGTTACCTATCAACACAGGCTTCACTCCTGTAAAACATAAAACCTGACAATTCAAGCCAGGCCTCATTATTCGCATCAAGGACGAGGTAGAAAAGCAAATCAAGCCCGGGGTAGTAGAAGTAACCTCATACCTCACCTGGTTGGACAACTTAGTTTCGGTACCCAAAAAGGATGGAATGATAAGGATCTGTGTGGATTACCAGGATCTTAACAAAGCCAGTCCAAAGGATAATTTTTCTCTGTCAAATATCCACATACTCATAGAAAACTGTGCTTGGCACGAGCTACGATCATTTATGGATTGTTTCGCTGGTTACCATCAAATCCTAATAGATAGAGAGAACGCGGAGAAAATAGCTTCATCACTCCATGAGGAGTGTACCATTACAGAGTGATTCCCTTCGGCATCAAAAATGCCGGCGCCACCTACATGAGAGCCATGAGTACAATTTTTCATGACATGATTTGTTATATCCCATATTTTTATACATTGGGATGTCTTGCTAATCGCACAAGTTGGACAAAACAATTTTGGGGTACG
>NW_026724013.1:0-5879 GCF_029784015.1 Lycium ferocissimum
TGTAGTAAGTGGAAATGGATGAAATTCATGGAAATATGGAAGTTGGTATGTGGCCGTGTATATGTGTTGTTTGTAGAATATGATGAACTAATTTTATTTAGTATATTTTTTGGTTGTTGTTGTCATGGATTATGTGATGAGAATGAAGGTATTGAATGATTCGAGTTGAAGTTGTAATTGTTGTGTTGTGGCCGTGTATGTGTGGTGTAAGGTAGAAGTGAAGAACTAATTTCATTTGGTATGTTTAGGATGTTGTGTCGAGATTCTATGTGTGTAAAATGAAGGCTTAATGGTTCAAGCTGAAGTTGAAATCATGAAACGTTTTGGAACCTAATGTGATCTTAATATGGTTTCTTGTATTTTTGAGATTAATGTTGTTAAAGTATGGATTGTTAGTATGGTTTATGAATTTGGAAGAAAAAGAAGTGCGTTGTTGATATTTCTTTGACTTGGAAGGTTTGGGTTGCCTTATGTTTTGGTTGAGTTGTTTTGAATAATTTTGTGGATTGTTGGAAATGTTATTGAATCATGTTTGAATGGTTTTGGATTGGTATTTGAGCGCGTGGGCAATGATGTTGGGTTGATTATATATGTTGATTTGAACGTAATTGAATGCTGTCGCATTGTGCGAAAAAGGTTGTTGATGTTAAAGTGCGTTTTGAATTAATGGTTGATGTCGTTAGAATGTTTGTTGGTATTGTTGTTGATGAATTTGGCCGAGTTAAATTCTCGGGGTGTTGAATTTACAGGGGAAATGCTGCCCAAATTTTTGTAAATAAAGTGTCAGCTTAAAATGGGATTCCGAGGTGCCTATGACTGATGTTTGGTGTTTAATGACGTGTTGTAGATTTTGAGAAGCCGAGACTTGAATTCGGATTAGCTTAGGAAGCAATCAAGGTATGTAAAGCTTACCTTTCCTTCTTTTGGCATGTCTTAGATATGGCTAGGTTGTGATATGTTATGAGCTTCGGGGTAATTCTATTCTTAAAAATCCGAGCACGTTTATGAGTCATATTTGCTTTTGATGTTGGCATCCTTATATGGTCAAACTATGGTTTATACGTCTTTTGTATGACTAAGTTTCAAAAAAGCGTAAAAGTTTGTTTTTTAAAAGAGTTTTGTTCCTAAATGATTCCGAAAACTACGAAAGTCCGTAACTTTCACGTACGGGCTTAACCGATCGCTCGATATGCTCAAAAATGATTCTATGACGTATGATGACTTAAATTTTTATTGG
Organism: Lycium ferocissimum; assembly: GCF_029784015.1. Taxonomy (NCBI): domain Eukaryota; kingdom Viridiplantae; phylum Streptophyta; class Magnoliopsida; order Solanales; family Solanaceae; genus Lycium; species Lycium ferocissimum. The sequence goes on from NW_026724013.1 coordinate 1,238, forward strand.
CGGGCCCGAAATTGAGTCGACACCCTCCGTGGCCCCGCGACTTTCCTTATGTACTTCGACGATTTTTGAAAGGCTATGATATGACTATTATTCCGATTTCAAGTACGATCGGCCACTTATCTTTTGAGTTAGTAATAATGATTCGGTAAATATGATGACTATGATTTTCGTAGGCGGTCCGGATAAGGGACGCTCGTCCGTGGGTCCCGCGATCTTCTTCTGTACAATTCTGATGGCTTTTTGAAAGAATTCAATATGACTACCTTTTCGACCCCCGAGTATGATTATATATTTATCTGTTGAGTCTGAAATGATGATTCGTATACTTATGATTCCGAGACGTGACTTTGGTTTCTAAAGTTCGGTTTGATATGTTCCCGAGCGACGTTCGGAGGAAACTTGATTTGACTACTGTTTTGGCTTTTAAATGAGGGCTTGTTTGATCATTGTTGAGTCGGAATAAGGATTTATGTGTGTATGGTTTCTCGATTCGTAAATGATGTGTTTTCGTGTATGATGTGTCCCAGACGCCGAGCCCTTTCGGCCGGCACCTTTGTATATATGTATGATGTGTATTTTTGAAATATGATGTGATACCTAAGTCCGATATGATATATGATGATTTGATATGATATATGATGATATGATCGGTTGGTTTCGTATCCGGTGGGGGCAACCGTCACGACTCAACCCCGAGGTCGTGACTCGATGCCGAGTCGGCACTCGTACACTTACTAATCGTAACCCATTCATAGCAACTTATTAGGAACTTATATTTATATAACACAACCACGGTGACACATATACATAGCTATATATATATATATATATATATATGTATACAGATCATACATAAAATCTGGGAGTGTACAGAACACAGACATAACCGAATAGTGCTACCCACAACCCACGTACATGTCTGAGGCCTCACATGGTAATAACATAACCATATGACGGGACAGGGCCCGCGTGCATGCCTAGAATAAAACACGCAAATATATACATAACAAGGGTCCGTACCAAATGCTGGGCTCGGACAAGGAGCACTCCAAAATAGCCGAACAAAGAGTCCTAAGTGACGGCTCACCCAAACGAGTACCGCACAACGCGGCGTGAAACGCGACCCCGAAGACAGAAGGTCAGTACGGAATATGTACTGAGTATGTAAAGCGGGAAATACATTAAACAGAATCAAAATCGGAATGAGGGGTACAGAAATAAGTATAAAAAACATGCATATACAGATGTCGGTAAGCCAAATCACATCACAATCAGATCATCGTATCATCGTACATACGTGCGTGCACCGGCCTCAGTGAGGGACTCGGTGAGATATCATGTACATCATACACATATCACTTACCGGAAATCATATACGAAGCACAAAGAACAAGTATAATAATCAGAGGGTCAGCATGCTTACTTTATGAACATAAATCATATATATCAAAAACATATGTCATATGTGGTCCATAATGGGACCCGGCGGACGGAACGTGGTCGCCCCTCCTGCCTTGGGCGCCACAACTCATCATACTTCGGAAGTTTCGTTTATCTCCGATCACATCCTCCGTATCATATCACACTCAGAATCATATCATATGTTAGAATCATATCAGAACTCATCATACTTCGTATCATATCATATATCAGAATCAGATCGTATTTCAGACGCTCATCATACTTCGGACTCTCATCATACTTCGGATTGTGCGCACGATAATAACGAGCCCGGACTGCCGAAGGAAGTAACAATAATATGCACGAGCGGAATCGTAGAAATCATATACAATGTACAAAATTCATAAATCATATGCAACATAAACATTTACCAAAATTTAGTAAATTAATCGAACAAACCATTATTTTACGACATTAGGTCATAGTCCAATCAAATTTCCTTTTGAATGTCATTCGGGAACATATCAAAACGAACTTTGGAAATCATAATTACATATCAAAGTCACATGCGCGATAATCCTTATTTAAAAGGCATCTAATTCAAAATTCTAAACTTACAAATAAGTTAGGGGATCCATGCTCGGAGATCAAGGTGAGAATACTACTAAGTCTTTCTTAAAGGTCATTAGGAGGATCATAGAAAAGCCGCGGGCCCCACGGACGGGTGCCGACCCCCATCCGAGCCCGACTACGAGAGTTAGGGGAATGTTATGTCTTATGAAGTTACTTTATTATGTCTTGGGCGTTCCGAGCTCGTATGCGAAAGTTTACGGGCGTTTGAAGTTCGGGACCATTTTTAGTAGTCAAAATTCTTTATAAGTCTTTTGAAATTCAACCATTTAAAACATAAGAATCTTAGTTTGGCTACCTTAAGGAGTGGGTCTTTAGGAACGAATAAAAAGCACGTATCTAAGCTCGGATTCTAAAAGTGGAATTTCCCTAGGCTCGGGTCATAGCCTAGTAGCACTAAGACATGCCAAAAAAAGAAAGTTACGCCTTACATACCTTTTCCGCTCGCAAGCTAAGTCAAGTATCAACTCTCGGCAACTCCAAGATCTACATAACGCCAAATATATTAACATTAGCCATAAACCTATAGGCATTTAATTCCAAACGAACATTAAATTCTACAAAATTTCAAATGACATTTCCTATATAATACAAGACCCCCCGAGAATTCAACTCGGCCAAATTCAACAACAACCAACCCAACAACGAAGCTACAACATCAAGAATCCATTCCAAATACATTCCAACATTAATAGCTCTTTTTCTACATAATCCAACAACATTCATAATATTCCAATAACTCACCTCAACTACTTACATTCAATCTAATATCCGTGTTTATATATTCGATTACTACAAGATCATTCCAATACAATTGGAAGCATTTCATATCCATTACATAAAATATTTACAAATTATACAAAGATTCCACCAAACCATAATTCATCCGAAACTTCTAATTTTTGGCATAAATATTCATAACACATTTTCATCTTCCAATTTCATTAACAATAATCATAATTCGCACCTTAACACTTTCATTTTTCATCATTTCATAAATCCACCATAAAATCACAAAACTTCCTATAGCAACTTACCAACCAATCTTCATGCCAATATGGATTAGCATCCTTCCAAATTCTGCAACCAACATAATAATTCACATTTAGAACTCCATTTCCATAATTACATAAAAACTACATTAAAATCACATAATTCCCTATAATCATTTCCAACAATTTTTTTTCCATGCCAACTTGAACCATTTTCTTCCATTTCCCGTCAAGGCTTCAACAACACAATTAATCATACAAATAAAATTTTAATCATCCCTATCCATGCATACCATTTTCGGCCATGCACATACATATCTATAACACAAAATTTTCATACTTTATATTCCTTTCCACATTCTACAACACATATATATATATATATATATATATATATATATATTTCTTCCAAGGAATGAAATCTTGCACCTTTTCTCCTTAGCTTCTTCACTTGTCAAATATGCTAAATCAACGAAACAAGGCGTCTATCTCCCCGAAACAATTACACCACGTTGTAGAGGACCCTTGAATTAGTAGGAATACCACGAAAATAATTTTTGGGACAAGATTGAAGACTTCAAATTTCCATAGCCATGGCCGAATGGTCTATGGTTGCTCTTCAAGTTTTCTTTTTCTTGAAACTTCTTGACTTGTGAGGAAAAATAAGAGTGGCCCTCCAATTTATTCACATGGATTTAATGAACACGCTGGGCTTGGGCCATAAGTGTATGGCCGGCCACCCCCGATTTTTTGAGCTCGTTTTCATGTTTTTTTTTTTAGCCCAATTTGCTTTGGTTCATATTTCATGATTCTAGAAACTAATTCCCTAAATTCCAATTTTTACCCTTAGCCTCCTCCCTCAACACTTCCGCATCAACATTTTCATGAACAACATATTTATTGGCTAAAATCAAAATATTGTTCTACCTCATACAAGTCGCACTTATTTCAATTTATTCGAATGTTCAAAATTACGGGATATAACACAAACCCAATGGTGGGGCAAACCCAATAATGAGGCAAAATTCCACATTGGTTTAGGCAAATCCCACATTGGTTTAGGCAAATCCCACATTGGTTTAGGCAAATCCCACATGGTTTAGGCAAATCCTACATTGGTTTAAAGCCAATCCCACATTGATTTAGGCGGATAATCCTACATCGATAATGTCACCATATGATAAGTTATGATGTGATGATGTTCTACGGTATGTATATGTATGATTTGTATTTCGAAAATAAGCATTTTGGCATTCGGATTTGTATATTTGTCTTTTGTACCTGCCGATGTACGATTTGCGTTTCGGATATGCATCTTTTGGTATTCGGGTTATTATGCTCGCTAGCCATTACGACCGGTTATGATTTAGTTTTACGTACTTTCGACTTTGCATACTCGATTATTCAAACACCTTTTTTCTTGGGGGGGCACGTTTCGGCCCCGGGGTACCCGCGCGGGGGTAGTGATGTTGGAAAAAATTTTTCCTGGGTTTGGGGAGCTCCTTTCCCCGGGTCCCATGTCGAAAAGTTTTGTATGGTATCCCGGGTTAATTGGGGAAATTTGCGAAAATTGGCCCCGGGGGGATATGTCGGTTTGTCCCGGGTAAGGGGTATTTTTA
>NW_026724014.1:0-5259 GCF_029784015.1 Lycium ferocissimum
TCGATGTATATTTTGATATGATGAGGTACGAAAGAAAATCCCCGATCATCTATGTTTGCACTGATTCCCTTGTTTTAATCCTCCTGGGTTTTTTGATGCTTCATTCGTTTATGTTTCACATATGGCATATTTAAACGCGCCTTTTTTGGGGCCGTTTCTCCCCAAGCGGTTGGCCCGACTCCGGAGCTAGGTCGTTGAAGCCCCATTTTCCCGGAAGTGCCCGTTCTCTTTATATATATATATATATATACGTATATTCATTTTGGGCACGACGGGGCCCCGTCCCCCGGGATTCTAGTATTCGGGGTCGAGTCGCGGTGGATAGTCGGCCCCGGGTTTTTTGTATATAGTATCTATTTTTTTGGATACCCAAGGGCTTATGTTTAAAAAAGCAAAAATATATTTGAAAGATTCTTTTTTTACATGAATGATTAAAAGACGAACAATAGCAGAAAAAGGGCAAGGGGGTGTTCGTGGTTAGCCCGGAAACCCCCGGCGCCACTCGGGTCGTACAATCCCACCAATCCATTTAACTTACATCTAAAGTCGTTTAGAAGCCTGGTTTCCCAAAGATTGATCTTTTTTACCTTAAGCCCCGTTTTTGGACAATTCTCTTGAAATTTTGCACCTTTTCAGGTTTCCATTGTAGGGGCTCTTCTCAAGTTGCCAAGTCCCAAAAAAGAAAAACAACTAGGGGAAAAAAAAACATTGTAGTGTTAAGTGAAGAACTTCCCCCTATTTTTTTTTTTCTTTTATTCTTTTAATTCCATTTTTTTGGGGCCCACTTCCTCCGGATTTCCCCTTTTTGCAGGGCTTTCGCTCCCATGGCTAAAAGACATATGCCTTTGGGTTTTTTTCAAGGGGGAAGGGAAAAAGAGGCCACCCTTCCTGTCCATGACATATTTCCAATCTCGTACATTTGGAACGTCGTGTTTTAAAACCGGGTGTAAAAAGCATAAGTGACTTATTTTTAGGGGAAAACTCCCGTACCGTTTCAACAAAACTCCATGAGATATTACCCCTTCACCATCCCCTCCTTGATACCCCTTAAAATTAAATGGATATCTCTTTTTTAACCCTGCCAAATTCAACCAATCACCGCAAAAGGGAGAGATAAATGTGGAGTCACATAAATCGTAAAGCCTGGGATCAAAGCCATTATACCCACAAACATTCACCTTAATTTTTTAAAACCCTTTGGTTTGGGCAATCTCTCCTTTTCTTGGAAAAAATTGGTCCTCTCCTTTGGTAAGCCATTAGTTCTTTTTGAAACGGGTTTAGCCCTATTGCACCTTGGTCCACCAAACTCCGTAACAAAGCTCAAAAAAAAAAGGTTAGAGTTAAAAATCACCTTACTCACCCCCTTTAAACTTTATTTGGGGGGGTTTCGGTTCACTCAATGATACAATGGGTTTGGTTCACTCCGTTTTGTAGTATTTGGGTTTGGGGAATTGAACAACTCCTATTCAATCTCCCAAATTATGCAAAAGATGCTACCTCTTCGGGTTTGGGGAGGAGTTTAAAGGGGACTTTTAAAATTCGAACGACTCTTTTAAATTGGTCGCAGGTCAAACAATTCACGACAAAATTTAAAAACCCAAAAAAATTTGAAAAAATTAGCAGGGAAAAAGTTATACCAAGAACTAGTAAATTTTTGGTAGGTAATTATCAATGGATACTAGCTAGAAGTTATGTCAAAAAGAAAGGATTAAGAAGTTTCCCCCAACCCCCCCTTAAAAATGTGCAAGGCGCCCCCTAAGTCTTACTAATTAATATCCTTTGACCACCTTGTTTTGGAATTTAATTACTACAATTTTAAAACTACCCTTTCGTTTTCCCCAAAAAGATGACTAGGGATTTCCCTTTAAACTCTTTTTCCTAAGAGGGGGATTGGGAATTTTGGACACTCTTTTCTAAAGGTTTTATTCCCCCTCCCCAAAATTAAACCCGGGAATTTGTTCAATTAATGGTTTGACTATTTGTTTCCTCACCCCTTTTAACCCCCAAACGTTTTTTGGGCTTTCCTAATGAGTCGTTTTCTCCCCGTTTTGGGGGGGTTTCACTGCCCCAAATTGGGAATCAACTCTTTTTAGTCCCTTTGACTTCCAAAAGCCTTTCACCCCCCCAACCCCTTGAAAGTTTAACTTATCACCAAAATATCAAACAAAGTTAGTAAATTTGAAATTATAAGAACACACAAATATTCCAAAAAATTTATGAACACTCAAGAACACAAGTATTTAAAACATCAAAAACAAATTACCAAATAGATCGGAAAAAACCGTAATACTCCCAAAACTTTCCAATTTTTTTGGGTTCTTGCCCCCTTTTTAACAGGGGAAAACAACCCAAAAACTTTCAACTCTCAATTTCAACCTCTTCTATAAGACCCAAATTTGAATCTTAAGTTTCAAAAAATTAACAATGGGGGGAAATTAAAAATCTAACTTTTTAAATTTAACCCCAAAAAATTGATTTAAAACCCAAGAGTTGTTGGGAACTTGAATCTAACACTGAATCAACAACAAAAAAAAGGAAATTTAAATGAATTTTGGGTTATTTTTTTTTTCCAAAATTTTTTTTTTTTTTTTTTTTGAATAAAACCCCCGGTGATTTTTTGGAACAAATCTATACTAAAATAAAAACCAAATGATCAAGGAAAAAAAACAAAGATGAAAAAGACACAATTTTAAAAAAATTGGACAATAACTTAAAAAAATAGTCCCAGTTACCTCCCAAAAGGGTCAAAAAGGACCTATCCCACAACCCAATCCTTAAAAAGAATAGCCTCTCTTCCTTTTTTTTGGATCAAACGGAAATTTTTTTTAATTTGGACTCCCCCAAATTAACACTAGTCATTCAAATAAGGGTTTTTTAATAATATTCAATATTCAAAGATGGGTTCCCCCCCAAAGAGTTACAAGCACCTTTAAAAAGGTTCTTAAAATATACTAGTCAAAAGAAATAAATAGAAGTGTGTTTCGGGGCAAAACTAAAAAAATTTCCCTTTAAAGCCTAGAAAGCCACTATACATTATAAAAGTCAAAATAGCCTTTAAAAGCCTAGAAAACACAAAAGGGGGCTTCCTTGTTCATTGAAGCCCCTTTTTCCCTAGACTTCTGAAGTCCAATTTGGGGAGACCTTTTCGGGCGTTTTGGGCTTCAACCCCATCCTCTCGAGCTTCATTTGGGTCCCCCGGGCCAACATGATCGTCACCATGGAAATTTTGGATTGCATCATGTCCCCGAAAAAGGGGTTTCATGATTCCCCGGGTGCCGTTTTGGGGGGCTGTCAACGCGGGGCGGGGGCCATGATTCTAGGCCTGGGGGGGGAGACACCACTAGTGGGGGATAGATGGTTACCGGACGGGGGTTAAACCAAATGAATATGTTGAGTTATGATGCGTATGGCGGGACGATGTAAATGTATATGAAAAGGGCACATCTATGAAATGTCATGATATGCTTATATATAAGTATAGAAATGATCTATAATTACAAAAGCGGTTTTTTCCCCTACCCTGACTCTGAATTTTTTTTGTTTATTTAAATTCTCCTTCTCTGGGCATTTCGTCGACTCCTTTTTTGGCTTTTTTTCCCCCCGGGTAGGCGGAGAGGGTCGATCCATGGACCCAGTACCTTTGGAGCACTCCATTGCCCCAGGGCCATTGATTATTTTTTTGGTACATATAGTGTATCCTGAGGGGACACGGGGTCCCCCCCGTGATATTTAACACTTTAAAAACTCGTAGATTTTGGGTAGTAGGGTCCCTGGTCCCATGTATAGTAGTGTAGTGTATGTATTTTGTTTTTTTTGATACCAAAGGGGCTTATGTTTGTTTATAAAGTAAATTACGTTACATATGATGATATATTTCTATGATTATGAGCATATAGTATGAGTGGGGGGCCAATAGTAAACGACGGTGTTCGGTAGGTAGCCCGGACACCCCTCGCGGCCCGTAGTTCGGGCGTGGAATCAATCAAAAAATGTGTATCATGATCATTGATAGGGGAGTTTCGAAGTTGCAAGACGACTCTGGGATTTTTTTGAAACCCCCCCACCGTCTGAACACCCACAAACCAAGGCTCAAGAATTTGGGGAATTAAGGGGACCCGAAACTATTATAAATTCAAAGTTGGGGGGATCAAAAAGATCCTAGTGAGTAGTTCCCCTGACTTGTCACCCTTCCGTGACCGCATATGATAGGTCAAACAAATGATGGTAGAACCATCGAATAAATTTTCCACAATGGGTCAACGTGAGTCCCCAAAGTCTCCTTTTTTAAGTTTGAGGTCATCCAAAAGAGAGAGGAAAAGAAAGGGGGGGAGCCCTCAAACGGGGGGTAGGGAATATTAAAAAAGGGTTCTCGAAGGGGGCGTCCGGAGTCAGGGAAAGGCCAAGGGTCCCTCGGAAACTTTGGGGATTTAAGGGGGGGGAGGAGCGTGAATGATCTTTGGCACCCTCTTTCCGACCTCAAAGGCCAGATAGGGGCCAAGCCTCCCTGGATGATAAAGGGTGGCGTTTAAGGGCCCTTTTGGGGGCCCCTCGCCCCCCCCGGGCCTATGAGGGGGAGGTCTTGGGGGGGCTTGGAAAAAATAAAAGGGGGCAATGCGTAAAGTGGCCAAACGTGCAAATAAGGACATTTGCAAATTGGCTACGTTTCAAACTTGGACAAGGTCGGGAGTTGGCTATTTGCAAAAAAGGTTATCTTTTCAAGAAGGCCATTACGAGTTGAAGAGGCCTCTACGAAAGGGCGGTTTTCCATTAAAATTTTAATTAAAATTCCTAAAAACCACAAGCCCCTTCATTAAGTGAAATTTCCATTTTCTTCTTTTCTTCGATATATAAATTTTTTTTTCTTACTTAGATTTTAATTGGATGAATTATGTATTGAATCAAAAAGTGATATTTGTTTAGGGTTAGCTTAGTTAATGGTGGGTTCCATTGTTGGTCTTGAACCATTTTTCCATTGATTTCATGAAGGGTTGTTCTTTGGGGTTTAAAATTGTTTCCCCTTCCTTGATTTAAAAAGGATGGTTTTTAATTAAACAAATTTAAAAAGGGTCATTTCACAAAAGGGTTTTCTTTCAGGGGTTTTTATTCATTGGGTTTGCTTTTTTCCTCTTTTTCATCCCCTTTTTATCCTTTATTTTTTTTGGTTTTAATTGCTTTGGCCTCCCCAAAACGATTCGTATCATTTTGGATCGGATAGGTAAGAGATTTTTTTTACAATTTCTAATCCCAGGCCAAAATTTT
>NW_026724015.1:0-5878 GCF_029784015.1 Lycium ferocissimum
CCAAAACTCCACTCCACCGAAACCATCCCAAACCCGAGAATAAACAACAATACATTCCTCTCCCCAAATTCATGAATTACACTAACAATACACATGCTAATAATGTCATTCTCATAAATATAAAAATTACATTAAAAACACATTAACTTCCAAATCAGCCCGCAACAATTACAACATCAACTTGACTCATTAAACACTCATTTTAATCATGGAATCCATAACGACGATAACCAAAATACTAAACAAAATTAATTCATTCCTTGGCATACAAGTGAGACCATATTCGGCCACCACCTCAACATGCCAACTTCATGATTCTCATCCATTTCAACACACTACAACAACCAAACATGCTAAATAAAATTAATTCATCACTCCTACCGAACACACCCAAAGCCATTAACTTAATGCTAACCCGCTCTCATACCGAACACACCCAAAGCCATTAACTTAATGCTAACCCGCTCTCAAGCCGTGGTCTTTGCGACACGGAGATTGACTTGTATTGTTAATCAATCAATGGAATTCAACATCTGGATACATCATGATAAATTGGTGGGATTTAATTGTCGATTAACATATGGACACATTAACACCAACTTTCAAGGTGAAAATAATACTAAACCAATAACAATTACGTCACCTCAGATAATTCTATTAACTTCGGAGTTCATTAACTTCTCACTGTCAATATTGCATCACTTAGGTATGTCTCAATCTAAACTTTATGTATTTTTCGTACTGACCCCCTCTCTTCGGGGGCTGCGTTTCATGCCGCCGAGGTACAAACGCTCATTTCGGTGATCCGCCAGCCCTAGGACACCTATTCGTCACAGGTGCTCCCTTTGTTACGGAGCCTACATTTTGGTATATACTCCTCCGTTGCATATGTATATATTTGTTCGGGGGTACGGCGGGGCCACGTCCCGTCATATGATTACTCGTTGTTACATTTAGGGTGTAGACACACATGTGGGTTGTGCCTATTACTGTACGGGTGTGTTCGTATGTTTTATGTTTGGGAGGTCCCATTCGCCTTGGCGGCCTTGTCGGCTCGCGTTCGTACACATTTTGGGGACGTTGCGCCATATGATAGCCTTGCTGGCTTCTGTGATATATGTATATATATATATATATATATATATATATGTGTGTGTGTGTGTGTGTGTTTGCGACGAGAGACGGCGTACGATATTTGCATATGTATAAGTTATCTGTATGCGATTCTGGTTAATAAATGTGTTTGAATGCCCGGCTCGGGCACTAGTCACGGCCTACGGGGTTGGGTCGTGACAAACATGGAATACTGAAAATGAGGTCATAACCGGAGTAAGGAGTACAGAAAGTAAGCATAATAACCGGAATACCAAAGTGCTTGCTGTCACGACCCAACCCCGTAGGCCGTGACTAGTGCCCGAGCTGGGCACCCATACGGACCGATTAACCATAATCAGCATACAGACAGATTGGACATATGCAAAGTCAGTCATCAGACCATAGTTGGCATAATCAGATCTTATACATACAAAGAAGTGAACCGTCGCCCCCAACATATGTCACAAATACATATATACATATCGTTGTCAGCAAATGATATCACATATAAGCCAGCAAGGCTATCAAAATATGGGGGGACGTCCAAACACAAATCACACGGACATGAGTGAACGGTGACTACCCGTACCCACATATGTATGTCTACGGACCTCTAAGAGTAATAACAAAATCGTATGACGGGACGGGGCCCCGCGTGCCCGTGAATAACATATGCACATATACAATAACGAATCGAATCAAAGTATAGGCTCCGAAACAAGGGAGCGCTCCAAGGCAGTCGAGCAGAGTCCTAAGCTGGCGGATCACCCAAATAAGTATCTGTACCTGCGTGGCATGAAACGCAGCCAGAAAAGGGGTCGGTACGGAATATGTACTTCCCAGTATGCAAAGCATGGAATATAGTAAACAGGATCATAATCAAAACCAGAAGTACAGAAAGCAAATGCAATGTCCAAAATATAAAAATGCTTACTCATAAAAAAAAATCATGCATGGGGCTCTTAGAATATGGTCGCCCGCCTGTCATTGGCGCCATAACACATCATACTCCAGAAGATTTCATATCTCCGAACCCGACATATCACATAGCACATCATAACGCCATAGCACATCATAATGCCAAATATACTCGGTACCGACCTACGCGAGGCTCGGCGAACCGGACACATCATACTCGGAATATATCATAGTGCGCACGAAACATAATCGGCCGGGACTCGGTGAAGGATGTAAATACGAATGCACGAGCAGAGTCGTGAGTAACCATATGCAATTTAAAAACATTTTTCAAAGACTCGATAGAATAATCAAATGAGCCGTCATTTAAAAACCAAGGCGATAGTCAAATCAAGGTTCTTCCGGGTGTCGTTCGAGAACATATCAAATAGAACTTTAGGACTCATAGATACGTATCAAACCATATGAAATAACTTACGGAAATTAGGGGCATTATCGTCTTTACAAACTCGATAGAGAAGTAGGTAGTCGACGTCCGAAGCTTAAGACGATAGTTGCACTAAATCCTTTCAAAAGTCGCTACACAAGGGAAAGTCTCGGGGCCCACGGACGAGTATCAAACCAATCCGAGTCCATCTATAAGATTTGGAGACCTTATTTATTATAGAATCTCCCACGAACGTTTCGAAGCGATCCGAGCTCATCTATGAAAGTTACAGTCGTTCGTAGTTACAGAATCTTTTAAAAACAACATTCTTTATACAACATTGGTAATCCGATCATACAGAAGACTTAAGAACCATAATTTGACCATGTTAAAATTGCCAACATTAAGGAGTGAATAAGGATCGTAGTCAAGCTCGGATCTTAGGAATAGAGTTACCCGAGACTCATGTCATAGCCTATTTACAATTAGGACATGCCAAAAGAAAGATAGGTTAGCTTTACATACCTTGTCCGCTTCCTAAGCTAATCCAAATTTAAGTCTTGGTTTCCCAAATCTACAATAACATCATTAGATACCAAACATTAGCCATAGGCACTTCGGAATTCAATTCTAGGCTAACACTTTATCTACAGAAATTTGGGCAGCATTTCCCCTGTAAATTCAACAACCACGAAATTCAACTCGGCCAAATCTTCAACAACAATCCCAACAACCATACCAACAACATCAACAATCAATTCGAATGCATTCTAACCTCGATAACTCTTTTCTACATAATTCGACAACATTCCATTTATATTCAAATTAACTACATATGATCAAGCCAACACCAATGCTTATACATTCAAATACTAATCAGAAACCTTCCAAACGATATTCATGAACACTTTAAACAATTAACACAAGCAATCCAACCAATGGGCAACATCACCCGAAACCTCTCAAATTCCATAAGAACAACGACAACACATTTCTTTCTTCCAAATTCATATACTACACCAACAATCTACATATTAACAACTTCATTTTCATAATTACAATAGATTGCATTAAAATCACATTAACATCCAAATCAGCCCATATGGTTACCATTTCAACTTGGATCATTAAACATTCATTTTCATCATATAATCCACAACAATCATCAACTAAAACACTAAATAAAATTAGTTTATCTTGTCCGCAAAGCGACCCATTACATCGCCACACTTCAACACACAACATATCATGATTTCCATCCATTTTTTTCACACTACAACACATTCAAAACATCCATAACACGAAGCTAATTCCAACCATTTAACCCACATAAAACAGCCCTTAATCCATAAATCGCAACAAAATAACAAACTAGTTTATACTTATTTATTTTCTCTAGTTCTAATCAGTTAAAACTCTAATTAAACTTGTTAACAATGAAGGACCTTAGTCTTACCTTAAGTATGCAACCACCTTGACGTCACCCTCTTCTTCTTGGCTGATTTTTAGCCCAAATTGAAGGCAACGCAACGTCTGACACTTTTCTCTTCATGAAGCTTCGCGATTCGGGGCTTAGATTGTGGTCAAATTTGATTTCTCTCTCTACCTCTCCTCTCTCTCTCTCTCTCTCTCTCCATCTCTATATAGAAAATTCTGGACGTTTTGGTCGAAAAATGAAGGAGAAAGGCTGAAAATTTCACTTCAATGGCATGGGTATTGGGCACGACCCGACTTGGAATCGGGTTGGGCCGAATCCACTGTTTAGCTCGACCTTTCTACTTTAAAATATTCATATCTCCTTATCCCGATGTCACATGTGGGCCCACGACCTATGGTTGGAAAGCTAATTAAATTATCTACAACTTCTATCTTTGGTATATTTCCAAATTCCAAACTTATAATACCGTTTTTGCCCCTCAAAGTCAGATCACCCGAAAACGTTACTTAAAAATATTTGCTTGGAGGACTTCCACTTTGATTTGGCTCAAGGGTCCTTCTTGAGTTGTGTTTAACTTCACATATTATTCATATAACTTGTCATATGTCAAAAAAAAATCTCGACATATGGACCCCACCTCAGCTTATGAATAATCCAACGTACAAAAATACGGGATATAACATTAAAAGTCTCAACCACGTATCCCAGAATAGTCTCATCCTTAACTTTTCATGGCTAGCTCGGAATGTCCCAACGTATAAAATACGGGATATAACACTTGCATCTGAAATACAAATCACACATAAAAGGTACAGAAGACAAATACGATAATCAGAGTGCCAAAATGTTTACTCCTGAAATACAAATCATGCATATCAACGTCATGTATCATATCCGGCCCATAATGGGACTGAGTGACATAAGCAAATAATCACCTCGTACAGATGCATATATAACGTGTCCCGGCCCTCCAGTGAGGGACTCGGTGAATAGAATCATCATATCATCATGTCATCATATCATCATGTCATCACATATCATATCATATATCACATGTGGTCCGTAATGGGACCCGACGGACAGAACGTGGTCGCCACTCCATCTTTGGCGCCACAACACATCATACTTCAGAATATTGCATATCTCCGAACACATCATAGTCCATATCACATCATATTTCGTAACACATCATACTTCGTATCACATCATACATCGTATCACATCATACTTCGGAAAACACATCATACTTCGGAATATAGCATAGTGCGCACGATAACATAACCGGCCCGGGACTCGACGAAAGATGTAACAACCATACGCACGAGAAGAGTCGTGGGTAACCATATACATAAAAATCATCCACAAAGACTCAATAGAATAATCAAACGAACTATCATTTACAAACCAGACAATAGCTAAATCAAGTTAACTACGATAAGTTAGGGACAAGACGATTCCGGGATACGAAGTCGAGACTTTTAACCACGATCTTGTTTTAAGACATAAGTTGCCTACAATTTTGTGGCGTGGAATATTAAGGAAATTTAGGGATTAAAAGTGAATTTAGAAAAGTAGCAATTCATGAAAAACAATGGCCATGTGGCCGGCCATGTGGAGTGTGGGCCATGGCCACATGGAAGCTTATTATGTGTCAATAAAAGATGACTAATTAGTCATATTTATTCATCTTCACCCTTAGAAGTTTATAGAAACTTGGAGAAAAATAAAAGAAGAGAAAGAAGAGAGAGGAGTATTCGGCCATGGCAATGAAAAATTGAAGACCAAGAATAGTGATAAAAATAATAATTTCTTCTAGCAATTCCAACCATTGAAGGGTCCTCTTTAACGTGGGATAGTTATTGGAGTCGTTAAACCGTTCGTTTTGTCGTTTGCAAACCCTAGCTAAGTGGTGGAGTTGAAGGGAAAAGGTAAGGTTTAATCTTATTTTTATATGTTATGGATGGTTTGTGTATATTGTAGCATGTCAAAATGGATGAAAT
>NW_026724016.1:0-5993 GCF_029784015.1 Lycium ferocissimum
CAATGCTCATAATCCTCGTCTGATACACTAACTTAAGTCTCGCTTCTCTTAACAACTTTCTTTCCTCAAGTCTAATGCCTTTGAAATTCTTAATTGGCATCATCACATACTAGTTCTTACTTGTCCAAACCTCATATACATCATACCCCTCATTAGTATATCCACTGTACGCTTAAGGGGAAATTTTCAAGGTGTAACAAATAATGTACCGAGTATGTATGGTATGAATAGTAATATAGTAAGGGATGTAAAGTATGAATAATAACATAATGGAAATATAGAGCATATCGTAAGATAAAAGAGTAACATGTACATATGAGTGGCTCTTCGGGCGGATGCCATGGATGCTTAGCTTTCTTTGAAAAACAGTTTTTGTTCATATATATAGAAAATACGCCGAGGCGTCGGCTCCAATCCATTTAACCACATATGTCCCGCGTCCGGGCATCCCGCGTCCGGGATGATAAGTTACACCAACTGATCAGGTGGCATGCATCTATAGCGCCTCGCCCTTTTTCCCATATTCCCCATATACATATACATATATCATATAAGCAGCATGCATGAGAGCCCAAGGAAAGTTATGTCTCTATCGGAGTGACGTAAGGTCGGTAACCTCCGATTACATTATGGAATAATCATGATCGTCATGTCTCACCTTGAAGGAATAATTATTATAAGGTGAGACTATCAATGAAAAATAACTTCAAG
Organism: Lycium ferocissimum; assembly: GCF_029784015.1. NCBI lineage: Eukaryota > Viridiplantae > Streptophyta > Magnoliopsida > Solanales > Solanaceae > Lycium > Lycium ferocissimum. The sequence continues at coordinate 712 of NW_026724016.1, forward strand.
AGAAAACATAGAATAAGGTCATAAATCTCATAAGGCGTCAATTCATATACTACTTTGAAGTCTTTTGAAAACAGAGTCATTACCAAAGAATAAAATTGAGGATCAAGAAATAGCTCAATATTCTCATATTTATATCGTCATTGAAATCATAACTTGGAACCTTTAAACACAAAATCGTTCTCATCATAGTCACCATAGAAAAATATTCTCATCTTTGGCATCATTGTCATCATGATAAAAACATGTCCATCCTTGTTGGCATAAGAGCTTACAAAATCATAAACCTCTGTTTCGGGAAAATACGAACATTTTGGAAAAAACATTTACGGGTTATCGGGAAAGGAATCATGCCTTGGAGTCATAAATATCTAACTTTTGAAAATAAAGAAGATATGGAAACATTTATGAAGTCATAACATAGAAATCATGCCTCTGAAAAAAAGGGACGAGCCTTAACATACCTTTCGGTCGCCTTAGTCATTCAACGTTTAACCGTCCAAGATCGTAAATCTATATATAAACCATTCATACTATTATTAGGCTCAATGTCATACGCTCATCTTAAGCCTTCAATTTAATTCGTTTAGAATACGCAAAATTCGGGCGGACTCTCCCCTGTTTATATGCCTAGCCCGAAATCACAATACCAACAAAACAACAACTACAATAGCACCAACATCAACAACATCATCATCAATACCAAAATATTCCATAAAACATCCCACGCGATGTTTGTCCAATTTCTACAACCAACCAACTCGCTATACAATTATTTAACGACTTTATCTCCGTAAATAGACCAAAATTAACATTAATAATAGGAGATTCATGCCTTATTCTTGTTAAAACAGGGATATCTTCAATATCCACCTTCAATCCACCGCAAAACCATACTAGAATCACATCCATGCGTTTATCCGAGCTCCGATTAATACTCCATCGCTCGAAAATTGCTCACTACACATGTGATCCCCTCTCTCTCTCTTTCAATTTTCTGGGAAATTTACTCGGGCAAATATCTGGTGAAAAAAAAGGGATTTTACCCTTTATATAGGGTCAAATTCGGGTCGGAGTCAAGCCATCAGAGCGATCTTTAGCCGGAGGGATTCTTGTGCAGATGCGCACGCATTACTGCTCTTAGCTGAACTTGTAACGTCCATAATTCTCTACTCCGATGTCCTATCGACAAGCAGTTTATTGCGTTGAAAACTAGACTTGACGAAATTCATTTTAGGCTTTTGTTTCACCTTAAAGCACTTCATATGCTAAGAGATATTCGTCCCCCAATTTGGACCAAAATTTTCACACAAAGATTACCCATCCTTCCTCCAAAGTCGTACTACTTCATTTCTTCCACTTATTTCCTTATAAAATCTTCTGGTATACCTTATATACATCCTTCACTTATTAAATAAACTTAATAATGCTTGCTCCTTATATTCCAAAGTGGTTTTACTTAACCCTAACTCAACGTACTTATGTTTCAAATTTGATAAGTGCTTCTTCGAAGATACGGGGTGTAACAAATTATGTCAACAAAGAATGGATCGTGCCTTCAATAAAGGGGTTAGAGCTTGACCCTTCCAAATTGGACAATTGGTGCTCAAGCGCGTGTTCCCACACCAGGACGAGTACAAAGAAAAGTTTGCATCCAACTGGCAAGGTCCATATGTGGTCTGCAAGGTACTCTCTGGGGGAGTATTGATTTTAGCAGAAATGGACGGCCAAGAGTGGCCCAAAGCAATCAACTCAGATTGCAGTCAAGAGACTATGCATACAAGACACATTTTAAATTGTAATCGCACCTTTTGTTTGAAAACACTACGTTTGACCTATCTCTTACGGCAGAGATACGTAGAAAAAATAATATCGTATTTGGTCTCTTTTGTAATAGAAAAATGCTATTCCTTATAACATGAACTACGCGATGACCTAATTTCCCAAGGTGGGATATGTAGGCAGTCTATGTAGGACTCGGTCACATTATTATAAAAAATCACCAGTTCCCGTATCCAAACTACGTTCGACCTGATTCCTGCCACAAAAGGATACGTAGGCGCTCCCTGATCTCGGTAATAATAAAAACACCAAAGAAACCTTTAAGAAATCCAAATGGGCAAAATTTTGACAGGACCTCAAAAGAATTCCTTTGCAAAGATTCAGCACAAGTGTTAGACGACAAAGTTTTCAACTGGGGTAGAATTTTGAGAAGATCTCAAAAATTTCTTCACAAGATTCAGCAAGAGAGTTTGCCGACACAACTTCAATTGTACAGAATTTTTGAGAAGGATCTCAAAAATTCCAAAAGGTACGGCACAAAAGTCGGCCGACACTATTTTCAACTGGGGCAGAATTTTTGAGAAGATCCCAAAAATTCATGTACAAGGTTTGGTACAATAGTCTGCCAACACAGTCTCCAACTGGGACAGATTTTTGAGAAGATCTCAAAAATTTCACTAGATAAGGCAAAGAAATATATATTGAAGATTCCGCCACAGAACGCCACAGATAGCCGCAAGGATTCCCGTTTAAATTGTGCATGTCATGAAAATGTTTCAAAAAAACTTTGCTCTTTATAACTAAAATTATCTTCTTTCTTAAAAATTCATCTCTCATGTTACCGAGGTCCAAGCCGGGCCAAAAAGGAGGCCGCGTCTAGCCTAGTGAAGGAACAATATGGTAGAAGTTGACAACACAGATCTACTGCATTAAAACTATCACTTTTTTTTGTGAATGTAGGTTCCCCAGTGTCGTCAAGAGGACGAAAACTTATTTTCTAACCCATTTGTTCATGATGAAAAGATAGGTAAGATGCAGTTTATCCGAGTAATCCCGATTCGCACCGAATGGACAATCAAGACAAAAAGGGATATAAAAGATTAATCGCCACAAGGGCAAAACAATCAAGCCAAAAGGGATACAAAAAGACAAAGCGCCACTAGGGCAGCATAATCTAGCCAAAAGGCTATATAAACGGACAAAACGGCACATTACGGTAACAGGAATAATGCCAACACAAAGGATGAAAGAAAGATAACCTAGCCAAATGGGCCATATATGTTAAGCATCCATTCAAACATTTGTCGAGAGGGCCATTCATACAAACATTTAATAAGAGGGCTATTCATTCATATAAACATGTTGAGAGGATCATTCATTTAAACATTACCGAGTGGGCCATTCATACTAGAATTTGAATGCTAAGAAGGCCATTCATTCAAACATTAACGACAGGGTCATTCATTCATAAAAACATGCTAAGAGGGACATTTATTCAATCATTGCCGAGAGGGACATTCATTCAAACATTGCCAAGAGGGTCATTCATACAAGAATTTGCATGCCAAGAGGGCCATTCATACAAACATTCCAAAGGGCCATTCATTCAAACATTATCGAGACAGACATTTATACAAGCATTTTCATGCCAAGAGGGCCATTCATTCAAACATTTCTAAGAGGGACATTCTTTCCAGCATTTGCATGCCAAGAGGGCCATTCATACAAACATGCCGACAGGCCATTCATTCAAACATTGCTGAGAGTGCCATTCATACAAGCATTTGAATGCCAAGAGGGCCATTCATTCAAACATTAGCCAAGAGGGCCATTCATTCAAACATGCCGAGAGGGCCATATTTGTCCAAAAATTCAAGCACTCATATGCATGTCGAGCAGGCCATCATTCATATGAACACATAAAGTACGAAAGAAAGATGATACATCCGAGAGGGTTATACCTATTAAGACAATCATTTGTATTCAATCAAATTGCCAAGAAGCCCTGCATTCATACCAAAAAAAAGGACATGCATCCAACCATTTACGACTAAACAAAATGCCAAGAGAGCCATGCAAACAATAGCAAGAGGGTCATAAAATCCAAAAGGTGCCAAGAGGGTCACCCATTTATAAAGATAGGCCTAGAGGACCATACAATCGAAGACAAAGCAGAGGTGGTCATCAAACATGAAAAATGAATATACCAACTGAAAGGGTCGACCATGTTTCTACCCAGCTGATGGAAATAGGTTTGAAGCTGCCAAGAAGGAGAATAGGCTGATTAAAACCAGATTCAGATACATGCGGGGCATACGTGAAACTTTTTCTTAGGCAACTAGTTGAGATAGGGTGCCAATGAGTGTCAAGCTCTCTAGATAGAAATGGGGATCACTCCACTCCACACTTAACCACAATTGATTTGTAAATTTTGTTTTTACTTGCTTTTCCCTTCAAAACCTCGCGGTTAGGCTCATACTGAGAAGTTTTACTAAAATCGGACAACGAACCATTCGAAGTGTTTGGGAATTATGTATGTGTACTCTCTCACCCATGGGTGTGAAGTGCACCACATTCAATCGCTTAGAGCGTACAAGCCTCTTTTCTGCTCAAATTTCATCTGTCATAGAGTCCGGAAGCCAAGGCATTCCCACAAAGAGATATCATTTTTAGCCAATCGAGTCGAACTACAAGTGACTTAATTACCAAGATCGAGGATATGTAGGTGGACTCAATGCCAGAGGATCGGTCACATTCCAACAAACCACTCCGGGATCCCTCAATTTTGACACTGAAAGGTTCAGGAGAAAATCGTGCATTAAAAGACTAGGTGAGTCGAACTACAAGTGGCCTAAATTCTCATATAGCCTAAGATATGTAGGAAAATCGAAGACCATGGTCTGGCCATAATTTTGAAAATTTGCATAAAAAAGTGAGATGTATTTGACTTGGTCGGTCAAATATCAGGTTTGTCAAATTTCGTTGCCCAGGGATGGCTCCACCATCCCACAATGAAGGGGCAATTTTTGACACATAATTTTTTGCTTCCAACAATTTTATTTAATTATACGAATTTCTTGAATCTCAAATAGAGTGAAATGTACACTTTACTAGTCAAAAATGATTTTACAAAATTATTTCAGTGATATTTTGCCATTTCATTTGGAAAAATATCATGAAGTATACTATTGTATATAATTTTGCATAATTTGTATATTTCTTAAGATGTCCAAAGCGTATTTATCAGAACTAGATGATGTTTAGCTTTAGCAGAACTAGATGTCCTTCTTTCAATATGATTGGAATTTCTTTGCTGGTTTAACTTAAAGATTTGGGAAACATGATATAGTTGCCTGTTTATCATAGTTTAAACTATAAAGGGCTAACAAATCTTATTTTTAGAAGTCCCTTAATTGATCAACCTAAATCTTGGTGAACCTTGCTATATAAATGCTAAGTAAAACAAGCAGTATAGCTTAAAATATAGCACATGATGTGTTAGC
>NW_026724017.1:0-5405 GCF_029784015.1 Lycium ferocissimum
AGTTTTAATATTAAAAGTCTTAGCTGACTATTCTAAGGATTCTAACTACCGGGAAGCGTGGTTTTATGACCCCGGACCGATGTGTGATCCCGGATACATATATATATATATATATATATATATGTAATAACGAATCGAGAGCGCTATATAGGCGATAAATATACATGGAATATAATGGTAAAACCGTAGCGCAGACGCCGGTAAATATATATGATATAAGTGTGTGCATGTGACAAAAAGAATCGAGCGCTATAGACGCCGATATATATTTTACGAGATAGACGAGGGCGCTATAGCACGCCGATATTCATACTTGAAGCATGCATATATTTACGGGGAAAATAGGGATAAGGGCGGAGAGCGTTATGTACGCATATCCACCGTCGGTTAGGAGTATAGCACATGATATCGTCCGGACGCGGGATGCCCCCGGACGCGGGGTGTGCATATTATGGTTAAATGGATCGGCCGGCCACGCCTCGGCAGCAATATAATATATATTCTTTGTTTTTATATAAATATCTATGAGTAAGGAAAGCTAAGAAAGTACGGCATTTGCCCCGGGCACTTATAGGTACGGGTTATCCTCTTATCTCATCACGTACTCTATAATCCCATGGTATTGTTGTTCATACTTACGTTAACACATTCGTATTATTATTATTCATGTCTTGCATACTCGCAGACATTGCCATACCGACTCCCTTCTTCGGGGGGCCGCGTTCATGCCGCGCAGTACACCGAGACGGATCGAAGTTAATGTAAAAGATGTTCCGGCGAGGTTGGCAAGCTCCATTTGGCCCCGGAGTAGGCGGGAGCCGTAGTATACGTGCCGGGGAGTCCCGATTACGGTTAGAGACTTTGCGGACGTAGTCGTGGGTTTGGGAGTCGGTTTGTATTGTAGTGCAAGTTTGTATAGTTACCTATTTTACTTGATGTAAAAGCAATAAAAATGTTTTAGTAATCTTATTGTATACCCTGGCTTAGAGGTTTCAAAAATTTTCAAGTACGTAGTAAGGGTCGGCGGGTTCGCTCGGCTCGGTTACGGGGTCGGGTGCCCATCACACCTAGTCAAGATCGGGGAATTGACGATGTACCCTGTCCTGTCAAATTTTCCGTTATACTCTTTGAGGTCTCGTAGGACATGTGTGGGTTGTATATGGACTTTGGTCAGCTATATCGACATAGTCCGTTTTGGATATTCCTGTATATAGTGGCAGCCTTGTCGGCTTGCATATTCTGTGATGTTTTGGTTAGCTGTGACTCCTCAGGAGACAAGTTCATTTTGATATGAGACGTTATAAGTCTATAGCTTGCTTTTACAAATTTCCATATTATCCTTAGTTCCAGTCTGATTATATTTAGCAGGTTCGTATATGAGTGTCTAGCTCGGGCACTGGTCATAGACCATCGATTTTGATCGTGACAGAAGTGGTATCAGAGCAATTCATCCTCGGAAGTGTCTACAGACCGTGTCTAGTAGAGTCTTGTTTATCGGTGTGTTTTGCACCACATCTACAAATAGGAAGCTACGGGACATTTAGGATGTCATCTTTCCTTCTGTCTTAGATTGTACGATAGAGTCAGAGTCTAGGAAAGATCGCTTCTGACCTCTTTTCCTGTAGGTAGGTGCAGACTGACGAGAGATGTCGAGATCAACTTCAGATAGTGGGGGTGCTAAGAAGGCCCCTAGAGTAGATTCAGGACCCCAGGCTCTAGGACCGAGCAGGTGGAGTGTTATGTCCCGTGTTTTGGCATATTCGAAAGATTTGGAAATAACCTTGGGTTGTAAGGAATAAGGTCATGTTTGAATTTTTCTTAATATGTGTATGCCGGTTATGGAAACTTGAATAGGCGGATGATACAATGGAGAAGGCTAAGGGCAAAGTTGGAATCTTGAAATTTGTTTTGAATTTGCAAAATACGATTCATAAGTAATTGGGCTCAAAATAATTGAATGAAAATGAGGCCCAATATTTTAGGGGTGAGCCACAGTGAGGCCCAAGTCCACCAAGTTTAATACAAATTTTCCATGTGCCAAATATATTATAAGTGGTCCTTATCTATAGAATCTTCAAGAAAACAAAAGAGAATTCAAGAGAAAAAAAAAGAAAGAGCAATCGGCTAAGAGAGAAAGAAGAGAGAAAAAAAAAGAAAATTCTTGGAGCCTCAATCCTTGACTTAAAAATCTTGTTCTTCTTGAATTCGTGACAAGTTCAAGGTGCTCTTCGACGTGGCATAATTGGTTTGGAGGAAGAACTCCGTTTGTGGAAAGGTCGAAATTTCAAGAAAAGGTAAGATTCTTATGTTTTATGTTATGGAATGAATTTATGTGTTATAATGATTTGAATTGGGTGAAAATCATGGAAGTATAGTGTGTGTGTGTGGCCATGTGCATGTGTAAGACCATGCACATGGCCGTGAGTTTGGAAGTGAGAAAGAGCAAGAATTTCATGTCCTTAAGTGTTAAGAAAGGTTATATGTATGTTGTAATATGTAGAAATGATGAATTCATGGAAGCATGTGAATATGTGGTATGGCCGTGCATGGCATATATATATGTGTGTGTGACCGTGTGTGCTTGGTTGTAGGAAGGGTAAGGATGAGTTAATTTTATGTGATATTCTAGTTGTAGATGTTGTGAAATCTATATTAGCAATGAAAGTTAATGGCTTGGGTGAGAGTTGGGGGTGTGGAGTGTGAACCGTGTGTGTGTATATGTGTGGCCGTGTGGTGCTATATGTGTAGGGAAATTGGTTGAGTTTATTTAGTATGTTAGGTATGTTGTTATGATATTGTAAAATAAATAGAAGACTAATGGTTTTGTTGGAATGGAAGAAGAGTGGATGTGGCGGTAGTATGGATGATTTGAGATAGACATGAATTATTTTGTTTGACATGTTAATTGTGTTGTAATGATGCTTATGACATGAATAAAGGGTTAATGGTTTGAGTTGGTATAGATTTGAAAGTATGGAGTCGAAATGAAAGTTATTGTATTATGTCGGAAAGTAGATTAATGTGTCTTATTGTGTTATTGATATTGTTGATGTTGTTGTTGAGTTGTTGTTGTTTGTTTTGAGCCGAGTTGAACCTCGGGGGTGTCATATTAATAGGGGGAAGTCGAAATTTCGGTAGCAAGAACAACCCAAAGCTTGAAATGTTAACTTACATGTGAATAAGAATCGGCAAAGGTGACCATTTGTAGTATTTCGACGAAAACGGGATTGGAGACTAGCGAGCCGTAAGTCCGTAAGGTATGTGAAGCCTACCTCTCCCTTCTTTGGCATGTCCTAGTCATACTAGGTTAAAATCGGGACCCTCAGGAATAATTCTCGCTCTTGGAAATCCGAGATTGATCTTGAGTACTATTCATATTCAACAAGTAATCGAATTATATTCTTCCTATTTTGTTGAAAGAATGCTCAAACCTTGATAACTTTCGCTAATGTATTCGAATCACTTCGAACCTTTCTTAGATGACTTTATGGAGCCTAGCGTCGGTAAAATTATGTCCACCGCCTCGACTTGACTCGAGGTGGGCCCGCACGTCCCGAGGCTCCCCTTATTTGGTTTGTTTGACTCTCTTTTCCGTCCGATATGAAAAAGAAATGTTTGTCTATGATGCTAAGGTTCGTTTAAAATGTTCGATAAGGTTATGTGAACACTTGTTGCCATGAATGATAATAATTTTTCGAAGAATGACCTACGATGGGTTTTTGAAAAAAAAAAATGATAATTTAAAAGTCCGTAACTTTTGTATATTAATTTTGACTCACCCGACCTTCGCTTTAAGCCTTCTAAGGCTATGGTATATGTATGTGAAATTATGCTTCGAGTCCTGAAACTTATTTTGGATATGTGATATGGTTTACGCACTACTCCGCTCGTGCCAATTATTATGATCTCGTTCGCCGGTGCCGGAGCCGGTTTGTGATCGTGCGTGTTAGGAGATATTCGAAAGTATGATGTGTTGCGGTTTCCAAGACCTCGCCACAGGCTTGCCATCGTCTATGGTGTGATGATGTGATATGGCTTTCCGATATGTTCGATGGACATGATGTGTGTGTGACATTTTGATGTGTTTGGGGATGTTCGGAGATTTGAAAACTTCCGGAGTATGATGTGTTGGCACCAGGCGTCGGGGGTGACCACGTATTCCGAGCTTCCATGCATGATTTTTATTTTGCATTTTGTACATTTGCGTTTCATTGAGGTTTGATGATTCTTCGTATTTGTTTCGTACCTCCGCTACATACTCGGTACTTCTTTGCACCGACCCCTCGTTCCTCGGGGGGTCGCGCTACATGCCGCCCGGACGCGTACGCACGCGTGGTACGCCACCGCCTTAGGACCTGCTGTTTCGTCGTGCGGGAGTGCTCCTTTGATCCGGAGCTTATACTTTTTGGTATATATACCTTTTTCCGTTGTATATTCCGTACATTTGCCCTTGTTCGGGTACGGCGGGGCTCCGTCCCGTCATATGTTCGTATGCTTGGTTACGTTTGCAGAGGCCTCGTAGTCATGTTTGTGGGTCGTGGGTCCGGTACCGTTTGTATGTGATTCCGTTTGTCCGTATATGACCCCGATTGGCGTCCTTAAGCGCCCCGCATGTTACTATGGCCGATACGCCCATCCGTTCGCACGAGTGTGTCCGGCGATGGCGTCCCGCCAACTTCGGACCCCGATGTGATGCTTGACGCGTGCCCGCTCGTAGACCGCAAGATTGTACGACATCTCGTCGACTATCAAGATGAGGCACGTTCATAAATCGAACTGTGTATCATGGTACTTGTTCGTAAGTCCGGCTCGTGCCTAGGCAGGCACCGGGGCCACGGCCTGACGGGTCGGGTCGTGACACGGGACTTCGTGGCTTTTCCATCGAGACCCATCCCTCGAGGACCCGGGAAATGACGATTCCTCCAGCAGGCTTTTACGATCCGCCCAGAGGACTGGGGACAAGCAGGACACGCATCCGTTCGAGTATTCGTCTCCGGGACACCTCGCAGAGGAGATCCTCGAGGCCGGTACGCCTGCTCCTGGGGAGCCTTTCTCGGGGCCCAAATACCCCTAAAGGGGCGTTAAAATTTTCCCCCACCCCCTTTTTTTCCAGTCATTTAGAACGAGGTGCCCCGGGATTTTCCCTTTTTCGGACTCAGAGAGAAAGAAAGGGCCCAAAGAGCGGATGGGGGTGGGGGGATGACGAGGGCCCTTTGGCCCATAAAGATCACCGGATCGGACCAGAGCCGATCGACTAAGGTCTTTGAGACTTTTTTAAAAATTTCCCTTTGTGTGCATTTTCCAGATTACCTAAAAGGCGGAGTAAATCAAAGGGGGCAACCAAATATTTTAAGGAACCCCCCCACCAAAGGGGTTTTCGTCACCCGGGGAAAATTTTGGGAAAA
>NW_026724018.1:0-7074 GCF_029784015.1 Lycium ferocissimum
GGAACGGTGGTCGTCCTGGGGTTTCGGTCCGTATTCCACTTTACGGACCGCCCCGGGGTCGTCTTTAACCCCAAGTGGAAAACAAAACCTTTGGAACATGAAGGTGTTTTTTCAAACCATGGTTTAGGGGCCGAAAATAAATTTCCCGGTCCGTCCCCAGTCGTATTTAACCTTTCTCCGGGGGCGGGGGTTGAATTTTTTTAGGGAATTTCCCCCTCCCTTTACGGACCGTAAAAGGTTTCGGTCCGTATTTGCACTTTACGTTTTTTGGGCAGTTTTAAACCCTTCAATTTTTCTTTTTTTCCAAAAGACTTTTGTTCAAATCGCCCCATTTTTTGCATTCTAGCTCTTTATTTAATTCCTTAAAACATTTTTCCCCACGCCCCCCTGCCCCTCATCACTAGTTCGTCCGTTAAGGACCAAGGAAAATTTTCCGGGGTGAAACCAAGGTTTAAAAGGGTTTATGGTTTTGGTTATGTTATAAAGCAAAGAAATATATATGACATTCGGGATTGTATGGGTAAATCGGTTAACATGATCACTCGATGATAGCCCTCGAAACCATGAGTTAAGGTGAGGCCCACATGTCGATTTTTAAAGGTATATATTAAAAGTGATACAATTAGTACATGGAAAGTTGATCAAGTCCCAAGAAGGACCCATAAGACAAATATGGACATAAGCCCTCCAAAAGGACGATTTAAGGAAACGTTTTCGGATGATCTGATTTGGAGGGGCAAGAACGGCATTATAAGTTTGGAATTTGGAACAACACCAAGAATAAAGGTTGTAGATACTTGAAAGAGCTTTCCAACCATAGGTCGTGGGCCCTCACACGATATCGTAATCAAGAGTTATGGCCATTTTAAGAGCAAGACCCTCAAGTCACAAAAGGTTCCGCGGGCCCCACGTGAATAAGTCGGTGGAACCGACCTAGGGGGGATATAAATACCCCCATCAGCCCCTTTTTTTCAGCATATTAACATTCCAAAGAGTCCTAGAAGCCTCTCAAAACATCTCCCAAATATTATGGTCCGATAAATCAAGAATTTGACAAGATTACGCCAAACTAGTCCGTGTGAAAGGTGATTGTTCTTGCTTCTACTAAGCTTGGTGTTGGAAAAAGGTTGATGTGGCTGAGTTTTTTTTTCAAGTATAAGGTATGTTATTTATCCCTATCTTTTTATGTTGAGTTTATTTGAAGGTCTAGCAAGCCTTAAAAATGAAACTAGTCATGGAGAAAAGGTCAGAGTGTTGTATTGTTGTTGTGTTTATGAGATGTTTTGAACATGTTGTGTCGTGTGTATGGACTGATTTACGCATATAAAAATGGTATCTAACATGGTTAAGTGTATTGATGAGATTATACTCCCCGATTGGGATGGAAGAAAAGTGCATATTGTTGTTGTATGTTGAAAAACGTCGGTGGAACGTTTATGGAATATGTTGGTATGTATAATAGTATTTGTTGATGTTGGTATTATTGTTGTTGTTTATTGGTTCTTTGGATTGTAATTTTGGGCTAGGCATATAAACGTGGGAGATGCTACCCGATTTTTGGCGAGAACATAGAGTAGTTTGATTTGAATGCAGGACAAGTGTGATGTTAAAGAGTCTAACGTTAGCATGAATCCTTTTAAGTGTAGGCTTACGAGCTTGGACGGAATAGCAGTAGCTAATAAGAGGTGGAGCAGGTATGTAAAGCTTATCCTTTCTTTCTTTTGGCATATCCTAGATGTAAGTATGATACGATACGAGGCAGCAGGGTAACTCTACTCTTAAGATCCGAGTATGTCTACGATTCTTATTCACCTCTTGATATTTGCACTCTTGATGTAGTCGAGCTATTGCCCTCGAGTCTTTCGTATGTTTGGATAATGAATGTTGCATAACGAGTTTTTATTCCTAAAGTGTTCTATAACGTATTGTTATATCCCATATTTCGTACGTCGGGATAATCCGAGTCAACCTTGATAGGTAAGGACAAGACCATTCCGAGATATGAAGTAGAGACTTTTGTTGTCTTAAAAGCTTAAGTTGTGTATGATTTTATTGGCATGGAAATGTTAAGGGAACATGTGGGGTCAAATTCCATTTTTGGAAAGTATGCTATTTTTGGAAAGTGTATTATTAGTTGAAAAACAAAAAATAAAATAAATAAGGGACCATGTGGACGGCCACCTTGGTGTGGGCCATGGCCACATGGTTGATGAATACTTGGTATTAAAAGATGACTTAGTCATCTTGTCCCTCACTTCACTTCTAGAAAAATCAAGAAAATTTTGGGAGAGCAAGACTAAGGGGGCATTCGGCCATACCCTTGCAAATGCAAGATCAAAATTAAGCCATCAAAAAATTGTTTCGTCAAGAAAACTTACTAATTCAAGGGTGCTTATTAACGTGGAAGTGTTGTTGGAAGCAATAGGTTATCCGTTTTCTTCATCCACCACTTTAGGCAAGTTGTTGAGTTGAAGAAGAAAGGTGAGTTTTAATCTTGTTTTATGTGTTATGAATGGTTTATATGTGTTGTAGCATGCTAAAATGGAAGAAATTCATGATAGAAATCAAGTTGAAGTGAGGCCGTGTAGGTGGTGTTGGCCGTGCATGTGTATGTTGTGTTGGAAGTAATGAATTAATTTTAGTTAACATGTTTTGATTGTTGTAGTGTGAAGAAAAGAATGAAAATCATCTATATGGGCGTATAGGGTGTTGGCCGAATAGGTCCCCCTTTGTGTAGTTGAGAATGAACAATCGTCGTTAGTATTTTCGTTGTCGTCGTTATGGATTCTATGATGAAAAATGTAAGTTTAATGACTCAAAGTGATGTTGTGTTGGTTATGGGTTGATTTGGAAGTTAATGTGAATTTTATGTAATTTTTGTAGTTATGAAAGTGACATTGTTAATGTGTGGATTTATTGGTGTAATCCATGAATTTGGGAGAAAAGGATGTGGATTATGTTGTTCTCGGGCTTGGGGAAGAATTCGGGTGAGTTGGAGTATGGTTTGGGGTGTTTGGAAAATTGTGTGAATTGTTTAAATCGTTCTTGAATATTGTTTGAATGGTTTTGGATTAGTAATTGAATGTATAAACGTTGATATTGGTTTGTATGTAAGTAGTTGAAGTGAGTATATTGGAATATTATGAAAGTTGTTGAATTATGTAAAAGAGCTACTAATGTTAAAAATGCATTTTGAATTGATTATTGATGTTGTAGTTTGGTTGTTGTTGTTGTTGTTGAATTTGGCCGCAGTTGAAATCTCGGGGTTGGTGTATTCTGTGTGGGAAATCTTGCCCAAATTTCAGTAGAATTTGTGTTCATTTGGAATCGGATTCCCTAAATGCCTTTAGCTAACGTTTGATAGTTAATGACGTATTGTAGATCTTAGGAAGTCCACGACGTAAATTGGATTAGCTTGGAGAGCGAACGAGGTAGCGAAGCTCACCCTTCCTTTTTAGCATGTCTTAGATGTAAGGAAATATCCTACGAGCCACGGGGTAATTCTATTCTTGCGATCCGAGCGTGTTTATGACCTTTTTATTCGTTTCTTAATATTACATTCTTAAGGTAGTTATGTTATAATCCTTGTGTCCTTTGTGTGATCAAATTCCAAGTGTTACTAAAGAAGTTGTTCTTAAAAGGATCCGAAACTACGAACTACCGTAACTTTCACTAAAGGCTCGGATCGCCTCGATATGCTCGTAGGAGTTTTCGTAGCGTATGATGACTCTAACTTCCATGGATGGGCTCGGATTGGTTTGATACTTATCCGTGGGCCCCCGAGAAGTTCCGTGGTATAGTTCTACCGGTTTGATTGCAAGAACATAATATGCTTACTATTCCGACCCCCGAGTTTGATTACTTATTTATTTACCGAGTCTAAACGTGGATTGTTATGCATATAATTTCGACACGTAGCTATGATTTCCAAAGTTCGATTTGACATGTTCCGAGAAAGATGTCCGAAAGGTACTTGACATAATTCTTGTCCGATTTTCAAATGATAGTTCGTTTAACTTATTTCATCGAGTCTTTGATATGATTTATGTGCATATGGTTTCTCACTACTCGCTCGTGCAAAGCTCAATATGTCCTTCCTTTGAGTCCCAGGCCGGGACACGCGTATCGTGCACATTCCTTTGCATTATTCACCGAGTCCCTCACTAGAGGGTCGAGACATATATATATATATATATATAGATGTGATGATGTGATGATATGGGGATGGCGGCCAGGATGGCATATGATGATTCCATTCACCGAGTCCCTCACTAGAGGGCCGAGACACGCTATGTATATGCATATGTATATGATGACTACTTACTTACGTTATGATATGATCATGCATGATTTATGTTTCGCAGGTAAGCCTTTCTGACATCGTTCTTATGCTCCATACTCTTTATTTCGGTACGATTATGTTTACGGTATTCTATCTTTACATGCTCAAATTACATATTCCGTATTGACCCCCCCTTTCTTTGGCGCGTTTATGCGCGCGGTACGGATACTCGTTTTGGGTGAGCCACCGAGCGCAGGATCCTAAATTTTACAGAGCTCCCTTGCTCAGGAGCCAGATTTTGGTATGACCCTTTTATTATATATGTATATATTTATTCGGGGAGTACGGCGGGCCGTGTCCCGTCATATGATTCTCGTTATTAGTGCAGAGGTCCGTAGACATGAGCGTGGGTTGTGGGTAGTACTATTCGCCTGTGTTTGTATTCTATATCTTGTGCCGTATATATGATATATGTATATATATGTGTGCGCGGTGTCGTGCCTTTATGTACGTATAAGTTCCTAATTTATTTGCTATGATCTGATTACGATTGATAGGTGGGTACGAGTGCCCAGCTCGGGCACTAGTCACGGCCTACGGGGCTGGGTCGTGACACGTATAACGTCCCTAACTTTCATATATGGTCTCGGATTGCTATGATATGTTCGTAGAGAATTCTATAATGAATAATGCCGTAACTTTCATAGGCGGGCTAGGATTGGCTTGATACATGTTTATGATCCCTGAGACGTTATGTGACATATTTCGTAATGATATTTCAAGAGTCCTAAGTGTGACTATTATTCGGATACTCGAGCGTTGATCTATCTACTTACCTATAGAGTCTTAAAAGATGACTTGTATGCATATGGTTTCTCACTACTTTGCTCGTGCGTATGATTGTTACATCTTTCACCGAGTCCCGGGCCGGGTATGCCTTCGTGCACAGTTTCACTGCATTGTTCACCAAGTCCCTCACTAGAGGGCCGGGTCCGTATATGATGATATGATGATACGCGCCCGCATTACGGGATGGGTCGAGTATGATATACTGATGGAGATATGGATCTCGTTCACCAAGTCCCTCACTAGAGGGCCGGGTACGGTATATATATGATTACTTCACCGAGTCCCTCACTAGAGGGGCCGGGTACGGTATATATATGATTACTTCACCGAGTCCCCTCACTAGAGGGCGGAGTAACGGTATATATATGATTACTTCCACCGAGTCCCTCGCTCGTAGGGCCGGTACGGTATATATATGATTACTTCACCGAGTCCCTCACTAGAGGGCCGGGTACGGTATATATATATGTATGATGACATGATGGTATGATGACATGATGATATGATGATCTTATTTACCGAGTCCCTCACTAGAGGGCCGGGACATGATATTTATGCATATGTACATGATGATTATTCACTTATGGCTCTAAGTCCCATAATGAACTGGATATGATATCGATACGCATGATTTATGCTTCAGAGGCAAGCCTTATGATTTTCTATACTCCTTATTTCAGTATGATCCTGTTTACTGTATGTCATGCTTTACATGCTCGAGTATATTCCGTCCGACCCCTTTCTTCGGGGGTTGCGTTTCATGCCACGCAGGTGTATACAGATGAGTAGAGGATATTAGTAGAAGATGTTTCAGCGGGATTGGCCAGCTCCATTTCCTTCCGGAGTGCTGCCGAGTCAGAGCATCTATGTTATGGTATCTTGAGTTGTGTTAGAGACTTTGTAGACAGAGTCACGTATATAACATGTCAGTTTTGTAAGCGGCTCTGTAAGCCGATGTATCATTATGCATTATATTACAGATTTCATATGATTACAAATTTTACTTGATTTGAGAAAGATGAAAAGCATGTTATTCTTTGAAAAGCTTTCATTATGCATTCATTTCATGATTTAAGAGTCCAGAAGGATTATGAGTATCACGAGGATCAGTGGGTTCGCTCGGCCTAAGTAAGGGTCGGGTGCCCATCATGCCCTATCAAGTTGGGGTGTGACATTGGCTCTATCGCACGATCTTAGATATGAAAGAAGAGTAACCATCCTAAATGCCCTGTAGCCTCCTGTTTATAGATGTGGCGTGTAACACACCATAAACAAGACTGTTATATCCTGTATTTTGTACCTTGGGACAATCCGAGCTAACCATGATAAGTTAAGGACGGATTTATTTGGGATATGAGGTAGTAGACTTTTGACCTTCGATTTTGTGTTGAGGCATAAGTTGCTTATGAATTTATTGGCATGGAATATTAAGAAAAATTTGGGGTTAAAAGTTAATTTAGGAAAGTTGACATTTCATGAAATAATGGCCAAGTTGGCCGTGTGGTGTGAGTGGGGCACCACCCATGGCTGGCTAATTTTAATTCATCCAAGCCATGTGTGGGCCGTAGGACACATGGATGACTTATATACGAGTATATTGGATGACTTATTAATCACGTTCTTCATACTTTCAAACCTTAGAAAATTCAAGAAACTTGGAGAAAAATAAAGAGAGGCCATTCGGCCATGGAACCGAGAATTTGAGCCCTCAAATCTTGATTCAAAAAAATATTTTCTTCTAGTAGTTCCAACCAATTGTAAGGTCCTTATTAACGTGCTTAAAAATTGACAATCATGTTGTTGCTTCATAATTTAAACTCACGTTAACGTATTATATTTCGTATTTTTTTGTACGTCGGATTATTAAAATTTGAGCGGGGCCCACACATTGAGATTTTTTTTTTGGGACATGCGACAATTTATATGAATCGCATATGTGAAGT